>NC_056733.1:711352117-711389617 GCF_019279795.1 Protopterus annectens | reverse complement strand
AGCCTTACTATACCGTGACACACCAGCCTCACTATATTGTGACACACCAGCCTTACTATACTGTGACACACCAGCCTTACTATAGTGTGACACACCAGCCTTACTATAGTGTGACACACCAGCTTAACTATACTTTGACACACCATCTTTACTATAGTGTAACACACCAGCCTTACTATAGTGTGACACACCAGCCTTACTATACCGTGACACACCAGCCTCACTATATTGTGACACACCAGCCTTACTATACTGTGACACATCAGCCTTACTATAGTGTGACACACCAGCCTTACTATAGTGTGACACACCAGCTTAACTATACTTTGACACACCATCTTTACTATAGTGTAACACATCAGCCTTACTATACTGTGACACACCAGCCTAACTATACTGTGACACACCAACCTAACTATACTGTGACACACCGGCCCTACTATACTGTGACACACCAGCCTTACTATACTGTGACACACCAGCCTAACTATACCATGACACACCAGCCTTACTATAGTGTGACACACCAGCCTTACTATAGTGTGACACACCGGCCTTACACACCAGCCTTACTACATTGTGACACACCAGCCTAACTATACTGTGACACAACAGCCTAACTATACCAAGACACACCAGCCTTACTATACTGTAACACACCAACCTTACTATACTGTGACACACCGGCCTAACTATACTGTGACACACCAGCCTTACTACAGTGTGACACACCAGCCTAACTACACTGTAACAAACCAGTCTTACTATACTGTGACACATCAACCTTACTATACTGTGACACACACCAGCTTAACTATACTGTCACACACCAGCCTAACTATACTGTGACACACCAGTCTAACTATACTGTGACACACCAGCCTTACTATAGTGTGACACACCAGCCTAACTATACTGTGACACATCGGCCTTACTATACTGTGACACACCAGCCTACCATCAAAGAAACAAAAGCAGCAACTACAACTTAGCTCTGGACTTTTCTATGACCAGATGGACATTGAGATTAATTCCTAAAAGTACTAACCCAGGTTAATCTACCTCGTCTTAAAATCAGGAAAGCCAGATCTGTATAACCACCTTAAAAAACAGCAGTGCTATAAAAAAAATGTAATTAGTCATAGCGATACTTTACCAGCTGAAATAGATAACTGATTTGCGTATGGTTTTCACACAATTTTGGATCATGCAAGTATTTTATGAAATGCAGACCTTTTTCAAAGTAATGAATGACTGTTGTGTCTCTGCCATAAAAACAGCTCTGCAGACGTAGTTGCAACTCCACTTGTAGGAGTTAGACCTTTGACAGTAAATCAGCTTCTTTCTCTTTCTGTCATCAATCTTACAAGTGAAAGACTGGTATATTTAATACTTTATACTATGAAACCAGCATGTATTTTGAAGGTAGTTTTCATCTACTATAAGGCAACATTTTAGAGTTAATTCTTAAGTATTTACTGATGCTTGACTATTTAATTGCTTGATTTCTAATTGATTGTTAATTGGTTGCATTTGAGCAAGTTATATAAATGGGTTGATTTTGTTATATGTATTGAGACCTGAAGAAGCGTGCAGCAGTTGCACGTGAAAGTGCTTGTTTTAATAAATACTGGATCCAATTAACTCTCCTGTGGTGGTCGTGCTCTGTTTTATATTCACAGGTGAAAGACTGTTGTAAAGCAGACAATAGTTGTGTCTGTCTATGCAAAACTTTGAATAGATTTGCAAAACTCTTGCCTATTGCAGGTGTCATATTTCAGCATTTAAGTACCTAGACTATTTACTCTGACTTTTTCTTTTAAGTCAACAGTCATGATTTTGGGGGTATCGATGTCCAGAATTTCCCCTTAACAGCCTCAAATTCTGGAAGATCATCTTTAATATATGTATGCTGAAAGTGGAATCATCAGCTTATCTTTTTCATCACTTTATTAGTTAATCTTGCAGAGAACCACTTCTTACATTGATAAGGAAGTTTCTCCTCTTACCTGCTGTTGTGCAATCTTGGGAGTTAAGTTATAGGGGGTGTGGTGTGGAGTGGAGTGGAGTGGAGGGAGGTTGTCGACATAGTGAGCTTTTGTTATTTTGTTTTACCCACACACACTTTACATTATAGATATATATATATATATATATATCAATGATGGTATAGTCGACCCCTTTCAGTGAAACTGACACTGTCGAAATACAAATCGCTGTAAATCGTAGAATGGGATTTAACATTGTTCGAGATGGGGACGACATTTGTGTTTCGACAATGTCGGGTTCGACACTGTCACCGCTCAACCTCCTGAGATCGACTAAAGTGGGTTCGACCAAACCCATGTCCACATTCTAAGTGCAAACCATATAAAATCTATGTGGTTTCCCTGGGTTTTGTCAACAAACATGGGATGTTGTTTAATATCAAAGGTACAGATAGCAGAGCGGTATATACGTCAATGGTATGTCTGGATGGGGTGAGGGTATTTGTGAGTTAGGATTAGGGTAGAGGACAGGTGAGGGATAGGTGTTGTATGTTTGCATGCGAGTGTGTGGGTTATGGTTAGGAAAGGTGATAGGTATAGGGTTTTTAGTATGTGTATGAGCGTATTTGAGTGTGCGAGTGAGTCTTGTGTGGCAGTGTTACGGGAAAGTTTTTATTAAGGTAAGGTGTAGGATTAGAATTGGGGGAAGGGGTTTAAATCTTCACTTGTTCAAACAGAGAGAAGAAAGGCAATAGTGGTTAGATTTGAGAGGATTGCAAATTGTTGTTCTTCTGTTGTTCAAGACTGACACACAGTGGGGATTGGGAATTTGCCCTTTTCCCCAATGCAATGTGATCTGGGAATTAGTAGTAAAGTAGTCGGGGGGGGCTTACCCCTGCAAAAAATAATTTTTTTTTATGTTTTTTAATGCATTTGATTTCTTCAGTTTCAAATAAATTTGTTTGTGCATTTTGTACTCTGTTTTTTTGTTTCAACCACCTCAGAGGCACAGCAAAATAATGGGTATAGTTCCCCATACTAAAGGGGTGGCGTAAGCCACAAAAATATGGGCTAGGCTTATAAATGCCCTCGGGCAGATAGCCTAGTATGAACCTATGAACCCCAGAGGAGACTTTACAATCACCCAACCAGTAGTCAAGGTTGTGCTTGAACAGGATCATTGAGATGCACTAATTAACATGCAGTTGGAGCCTATTACAGAGAAATGTGCATCATTGGAGAATATATCTGTCTCCCCAGCATGTTCTGTTTATGTCAATGTCACAGGCTAGGTTGAGAACCGTGGGCAAAGTTATTCTTGTCCCATTTGATTTGCAGATATGCAGCATTTCCAGTAGGGCAGGGTCTGAGTTGGATGTTTAGGGTAGGCATAGCTCACCTGTCAGCAGCCTGCATGATATTGAGTACACTGACAAGTCTTTCAGTCTTTCTATATATGTCATGTTTGAAGGCCCTGGAGTCTCCCAGGCACAACCCTGTGTTTTCTTCAATTGCTGTAGGTGTCTGGTCAGGTACAGACAGAAGTGAGCATTGCACTCAGTTAGTTGTCTGATAAGTGTAGAGTACACCAGAGGAATGATAACCCTAGTCTTGGATGTGATGTCCATATGTATGATGTACACAATGCAGAATGTGTGTGTCACCACTAGGGACACACAGTGATGAATGTGTAGATTGCTATCAACATGTGCTGCCAAAGGGGACAATGAGCCACCGTATGCTTTAAGGTTCAGTCCATTAGTTTGGCATCAATCATTTGTGTGTGGCAGCCCCTTCCATATGTTACCATCATTGGGGGACTCTATATTAGTGCATCCAGTTACTAATCATCGGCAGTCTTGGTAAACTATAGGCCATCTACCATTGCCTGTACTTCAAGAAAGTAGTTTCCAAACAGTTGAGAGCCTAGCAGAGATCCTTGTGGTATTCTAATGGTAACTGGCTTTTGGTTACAGGTGGAGGGGGAGTCTGGAACTCTGAGTGTGTGTGTTATTTCAATTTGCCAGTTGCCTATCTTTGTACTACTCTATGGCTTAATTCCCACATGAGAGATCTTCACTATGACACATAAATGGGGGATAGTGTCAAAGGCCTTGGATAAGTCAACATAGGCAGTATGTCCTGTTATCTCTCATCCACGTCTGTGGGGTCAGTATCCAAAAAGTCCACAAAGTTCAATAAGCAAGATCTAATCTTGACAAATACAAAATCGGTAGGGTCAAGTGTGTTGAAGGTAAACTATGCCCCTGTGGATATGGCCCATGCTGATTCCTTCCCTAGCCTTGCAGATAAGTCTTTTTATGCATATGGGTTGACAGTTGTATTTCTGCATGTTACCAGGCTGATGTGCATTGTATAGCGCACAACATTTGAGATTACATTTTGTACTGTGGTTGATATATGTATAGAATATGTATAGAGAAATTACTGAGACACCAAGGTTACAGTGCTTGTGTGGGTGGCAACAGATAGATGCACTGTAAATATATGACATATTGTTAGATAGGGTCCTCAGTTTGTAATGTTTACACAGGTAATTTCATGTCAGACAGGGAATGGACAGTAAACAGCAGTAATACAGCAAAATATGTAAATTTCCATAGCGAGGCGTGTAGCTGGTTTGTGCAGCAGTTACCAAAAGTGTATATGCATGCACCATACTCATGTTTGCACATAGGTAAGCAGCGTGCAAAAGCAAGCCACATTGCTAAAGTCTGACAGTTAGTACTGAGTCTATGAAATACAACTGCTGCTTAACTGACTCTGTGGCATCGCGTGTTAATCCATTGATACTTTCCTTCTTGGACCAAATAGTACGGGGTTGAAATACAGGTGTATCTAATACATTTAAATACATTGCCATCATATGTAATACTTTTAAATACATGTAAATAAATTGCCACCATTCCCTGTGTTGGTGCATGATGTGTACCATCATGCAAAAGATGGCTTAAAGAGGTGAAATGGGTAGATAGAACAGTGGTGAAATGGGGAGCAAGTAGGGGAAGAATAAAGGGAAAGCAGGGCAGGAATGTGCAGCAGGGAGATAGGAAAGAAGCAGAGCTATCAAGTTCTTAACAGTGTAAAGTGAACATATGTGGAAAATATTAACTGAATTTGGACTGTCACCTCCAAAGAGAGGGGTGACCACAACACAATCTTGTTGTATAGTCAATGGACAGGTTTAAGTGCATCAAGGAGACACATGTGACCACAACACAATCATGTTGTATAGTCAATGGACAGGACTAGATGTGACAAGGAGACACATGTGACCACAACACAATCATTTTATATAATCAATGGACAGGATTAGGTGTGACAAGGAGACACGTGTGACCACAACACAATCATGTTGTATAGTCAATGGACAGCTCTAGGTGTGACAAGGAGACACGTGTGACCACAACACAATCATGTTGTATAGTCAATGGACAGGACTAGGTGCGACAAGGAGACACGTGTGACCACAACACAATCATGTTGTATAGAGAATGGACAGGACTAGGTGTGACAAGGAGACATGTGTGACCACAACACAATCATGTTGTATAGTCAATGGACAGGATTAAGTGTGACAAGGAGACACGTGTGCAAAATGTAGAGCTATGTATGGGACAATTTTTTTTTTTTGGGACAGGTACCTTTTTTTTGAGAGAGAGAGGAATGCTGGGGAAGGAATGTAGGTATGTCTGGTATGGTAAGTTGAGCAGGTGAGGAAGTAATTGCAGACAGACAAGACAAACAAGACAAGGGACACAAAAGGTTGGGGGGATACCATGATTAGAGTCAGAATGGGGACATCCTGAACCCATGGTCATCAAGCTAGGTGACACTGAGAATCGAGTCCTCACCTACTGGACTGTTATCACTGTCACCTCACTCCACCTCTGGCCGGAATGCTTGATGTCTCCTTCTCCTCCTGGTACTATGTAAAATGAGGGACAGCAGTCCCTCCAGTTGGCATAGGCTTGCATCAACAGTACAGCACATAGCCCTGTGCACCATCCCTGGCAACTTGATGGTGGTGGTGACAAAACCACCACCTCTGTCACTTCTCCTGGTGGGGAACCACTGGATCAGCCTCCAGGGTAGGTCTACCTGAGGGGGCAGGTAGTGCAGGGGCAGCAGTGGCAGTGCTGCCAGGTTGGATCCCAGGGATGTTGGACAATGGTGCTGGAGCTGGGGGGGGGGCAGGCAGATCATGTGGGGCAGGCCTACCCCACTGTGTTGTAGAGCACTTAGTGATGTAGTACAAATGGATGACATGGACACATTCTGACGACATGTAATAAAATTAAAAAAATAAATAAAAGAATAAAATACAAATAAAATAAAAAGAAGTAATGGTTGGGCTGAGAGAAAAAAAGAGAAGATGCATAGTTTACTCTATTATCCCAACTTTTACTTTTAAGACTACCACCTCCAAAAGATAACTTTTACTTTTAAGATTACCAGCTCCTAACAGATGCACACAGATTGCAGTAAGTACTCCTTTACATATGCATATATTGCACATGTATGTGTTCCAGTTAAACAGATTACAGTTTACAGCGGGGCATTTGTGCCACTGGTATAGAGGTTTTAATGCAATTTCAGTATAATTGAAAAATTAACAGTATTGTATAGTTGATACGTGTGGTATTTGAACACACAACCTCTGACTAAAGTCTAATATTGCACTCTTGGTTTGTGCTACAGACTAATACATGCACACTTGCTTTCACAATTGAGATATGCATGTTCAGTTTGATAAAACTCTATAAAATATCAAAAACAGCTATCTTTAACTTTTAATGCTAAAATAACACTACTCTTCTGCTGCTTCCCTCATCCTCACCAATCTAGCCCCATGGGTTCGGACATTGACCTCCCGGTCCCCAGCAGCTGTGGAAAGCAGAACAGAATATAATTATGAATACCAGTTGTGCCTATATTCAGCTTTTAAGGCTTATAAGTAATCCTTTCAGTTTATACTTACACAGGTGTGGGATGTCCACAATCATAAATTCCTTGATCCAAGCATCAAGGCTATCCCTCTTCCTCCATCGTAGTTTGAAATGATGCCTACTTTGGTCACTAGTGCATGGGATACTGGTGGCACTGGATACAGCCCGGGCTAAACTATCCCAAGCTTCCGACTTATATTGGGAGCCAGAACAATCCCCCTACAGAAGCTTGGCACTGTGGTTTGTAACTAGGAGGCCAATAAAAATCTTGGACTTCTGGACATCCCATGTGCCCTAAACCTGACACCTTCTCCACAAATACCTGCCATGTCTACCATGGATCAAGAGCAATGGAGAGTGATGGTTTCCCGCCAATTCCAGTTATCATATTTACTGGTGTGTGCATGCTATTTGAAACTGTTACACTCTGCTTACCATCACACAAACATGGTGCTTGGCTTTGGGCACTTCTGAGCACCATTTTTGTGTGATTGCAAATGGAGCCCAACAGTGCCAAACAGTAAGATGTTACATAATTCCAGCTGGAATTTCAAGGTTATTGGATGTACAGCCAGTTGTGTATGTGTGTTAAGCAAACGTGAAGGCCATGTCAGTCCAGATAGCAGAAATATACTTATAGGAATACAGTACACAGTATACCCACAGTCAAACATCTCATAATAAATGTGATAATACATAAATATATACAGAAATAACCCACACAATACTAGTGTCTCAGCCCTCTGACATATAATTCATATCAGCTACACCATGTCAAGTGTTATAAGTGAGAGTGACTATAATGGGAAGTGGAACAACAGTAAAAGAGTATGGACTATGCTGTATTCAAACCTAGGACCATGTGTATGGTAGTTCATTGCTATAAACTGCAATGTTATAACTGTAAAACAAAGGTTGCACACCATGTACTAGAACCCAGGACCATCTGTACTCCAACCCTACACTTACACATGCTGCTACAGGACAAGTTACATGACATTTCCTATTTTACTAATCATTCTTAAGGTCTTGCTGTTAAAAGCAGTACAGCATCACTTAGTGGTTTTGTGAGATGCCCAATAGTATTAATTGAATGCATCCAGTTTCTATTTTTGGTTGTCTGGGTCATGTCTGCTCCCTGGGTGGGCCAGTTGTCCAGTTTGCACACTGCCACGCTTTGTGCAAACAAGATAAACATTGCCAAACCTGACATTCATTTTTGTCCATCTCCCATGTTTGCAGTAAGTGATGCATTGAGCAAACACTGGCCAATAAAAAACAAGAAGGAAAAAGGAGAGGTAGTTTTAATGAGGAAAGGCAATTTATGACATACACACTAAAAATGTTAGCACACATGAAGTATTTATACATAGGTCTTTGAACTCTCATTCCAGTGCACCTTCAGAACACAGGATGGATGCCTCATCCCTCTTTGCCATACAACGTTGCAGCAAAGAACTGAAATCAATATGCACACAACCAACTGCAACACCATCTACATTGATATCAAACCATACAAGTGTTATTTGTACATGTATTAGTTTTGGTTGTAGGTCACCTAGTGATCACACAACCTGTCATGATTACTGTTTGGAAATATAAAGCTCTGCCTTACATTTCTCTGTTTGTTGGCCATTCTTCATTTATCTGAGCAGTAATCTGAGACATGCAGCATGTAAGTCATTTTATATCATTGTCATTAAAATGTGTGAGGATATTAAGCGGAAATAATATCATATGTAGTTGCCAACAAATGAAGGGCAGATTGAATGTTAAGGAACACAACCTGTGACTTGCGTGCTGCTTGCTTACATTTCCAACCATACACCAAACACTTTGTACATCTAGCCTGACACACCTAGTGGCAGTAAGGCAGACTGCACACTGAGGGAGTGTTTGCACTATGTTTACATCTCCTGCACAGATCCAATTTGTTTGAGATTCAGCAATTCTAATGAGTTCACACCTTATTTGCATCTTCACTGTGCTAACAGCCCTGAATCTATGCCATATAAAAAGGCAACCATATAGCTAGGCAAACTGATGGTGAGGAGACTTGTTTATGTTGGGAAGACTACACATAAGCTAATTCTTCAGGATATGTCTGTATAGAGGATTATTGAACTTCAGAAGGCATGCTTCCATTTGTCAGCTACATACTGCATATGCTGGAATCTATTTAACAAAAATGGAAGCAAATGCTATTGCACTTTTGTCTGTATGCATTAGTTAGAAGTGTATTGATGGCATAGACATGTTTGTCAAGCCATTTCAGAGGTGTACATGATTACCAGTACATGAAAATGGAGTGCCGTGTGATAAATATATACTAATGTTTCAGGGACAGTTCCTTTGATAGCACTTTTAGCATTTCAAAGATGGTTTGTTACCAAAACATGTCATTTTCCTGTTCTTTTTTTTTTTGGTGGGGGCAAAGGTGAGTTACTCTTATGGCACAAACAAGGATAAATTGTTCTTTTGTGGGGGGGGTAAAGGTGAGTTACTCTTATGGCACAAACAAGGACATGTTTCTCTTGTTACTCTCCTTGTTTTGCATCCTGCCTGTTGTTCGTATTTCACATCTGTAGGCTGTTGTATTTTTCTACAGGGGTAATACTGAGTGGCTACCTTTTCTGTTTGATCTGGAATCAGTTATTTATTCATTTATTTAACATTTGTTAACCAGAAAAGTCCAATTTGGAATGGGCCAATTTTCAGAAGAGGCCTGAGGAGAAATGGTCCAGACACAAGTCTTTGTAATGTGGGAGGAAACTGGGGCACCCGGAGGAAACCCACAAGAATGCAGGGAGGACATGCAGACTCTGCACAGAAGGCACCCTGCTGAGAATCAAAGCAGAGAACCTCTTGCTGTGAGGTGACAATGCAAACAGCTGCACAATTGCACTGTCCAGTGTTAAAAGCTTTTTGTGTTTAACATAGCAGAGGATGGTTTCAGTCCATCAACCTCTGGGTTATGGGCCCAGCATGCTTCTGCTGCGCCACTCTGCTGTTCTATTATTATTCAATGCTTATGTGATACTTATGTGTAATATCTTTCTGTTGTCTTTTAGGACACCTAGGAGTATGCCACCCAGGCATTTCAATCCTTGGAGAGCTCCCCTTCACTGATGCTGAAAACCAGGACATAGTGGATGCCTTTAGGCAACATGGTGCTTTTCTGCTGGAAAGGGGACAGAGAGATATGGCACACAGGATGCAAATTTGTTAACAGATAGTTACTGATCTGAATACAGTGGGTGGCCATGGCAGGTCATATGAGTAGGTGCACCACAAGGCCACTGACATGATCAGATCTCCACGGAGGACAGCAGGTGCAGTTGGCCTTGACCAGATGGGTACTAAGGAAGGGCCAGCAAGGGAACCACCACTAACACCCAATGAAGTGTTCCAGGCCAATATCAAGGATCCCGACAGCAGTACAGAATGGCCTGGATGTGGGAGCAGCAAACAGAAAGCACATCCCAGGAGAAGCTTCCAGGTAGGATTTGGTATGTCAACAGTTGAATACTGTTGTACAGTAAAACAGCTGAAATCAATACGTTACTTCTGGGTCATGTATTTTTTTTTAGGAGAGGGATTAAAGATTGCTACAGTTATTACATTAGGTTTGAGTTGACAGCCACATTCTTGTTGAAAGAATACTTAATGGACATATAAAGGGGTAAAAGTATTACCCCCCATGTTACTGTTAATTGTGATGATGTTACTCTTACCTCCTGATTAACTTCTTCCAGGACCATTTGGATTACAGAGCAGAATCTGTTCTGCAGATGGTAAGCCAAACAGTTTTATGTCAATACAGCTGAGTAATTTAAAGAAATATTTTAGTGTTTGCTGTTGATGTCAGTACTATTGTGTGTATTGCTGTACTGTCTGTAATAGTGGCAGCACTGTTATTTTGTTAGCATATATTTTAGTACAGTAGTGTAGATATTAATGTATTCATGTGTTTCTTACTTTTTATCACAGGTGATCATGACAGTGGGAGAGATGATCATGAAAGTGGGAGTGTTGGCCCTCTGCCACCTGATGTAAACAAATCAGCAGACTCTGATGATGATGGTGGCCAAACTGAGGCACAGTCAGGGCATGTAGAGGTTGAATCAGACACTGAGGTTGGCATAGAGCCATCCCATTCAATTCTATCAGATACTGCTAGTAGGCCTATGTCCACCCATTCCAATAAGGCCACAGATATTGGACAGGTGGTGTGTGAGGTCATTGATCAGGGAAGTGTGGCTACTGCGACTTCAGTGCCTGTTGAGTCTGGCTGTAGCCAAAGTATGGGTGAGGTGCCATGCAGGAGGGTTGATAGGGGTGCTCAGAGGGGGTCTGATGTCCCTCCCTCACCTGTTGCAGGTGTCTCTTCCCGTATCATTCAACATACATTTGGGGCCATCATGGAGGCACCGGAAAAGTCCCATAGGTGCTCCAGACAAATGCTAAGTGTTGTAGATGTGGCACAGTCTGACATGCATGACTGCCTCCACCATGTTGCCGATTCAATGGATCAGATGAACAACACATTAGAAAGACTTGTGTCTGTGATGGAATGTCTGCTGGGAGGGGAACGGCATTCACATGGGCATAGGTCAGCCGCATAATTTGCTGTCAACCAACATGGCCATGCCTGATCATGCTTTGATAGTGGCAGTACTTCCACTGCTCCAGTGAGTGTGCTGCCCACACCCAAACATGGCAGGCCACAGGCTTGTGGTCCTGGGTATCCTCATGAAGGGAGCTGTCCAGCAGACATCAGTCACATTCAGGTAGCAGCACTGCATCTGACCATGGGTGAGGACTTGTCAGTGCTGCTCCTGGCAGAGCCAGTTCTCGTGGTTGGGGACAAAAATAAGCTGCCACCTGTACCATGCACGTTTCACACCTGTCCAACATACCAAAACACAGAGCCAGCACAGAGCTTGGCTGTGTTCATGCAGACACACACCAATATCACCTGGAGGACCCCTACAGATACACACGCAACAGTTACTCATTTTGTCTCACTGGCCATTTGTCGGTGTATCCAACTGTCTGCCTGCTTCTCTTTCTTACTCACACATACTCACTGACCTTTTGTGTTGGGCTAGGCTTCCTGTCCCCCCACACAACACTCTGTGCAAGTGATGATAACTGTGCCATGTCCCTGTTTTCTATCTACTGGATTCAGAAATACATAAGGTTTGTGTCTGATGCTCATGGTGCATAGCTAACTTAGTGCTTAGTTTATCTGCATCTGTGGTGTTGAACTGTTAATTGGTAACTGGTAACTCACCCTCTGACTCCTCATCTGCTTGTGGCTGTGGTGACAATGGTGGAATATATGCCCCTTCCCCTTACTGATCCTGATGAAGCTGTTTTCTCAGGATTATGTTGTGTGGCATGGCACATACTCTGAATATTCTTGTATATGTCTGTGGATTGTACTGCAGGGCTCCCCCAGATGTATCTAGGCACCAGAACTGTGACTTCAGTAGCCCAGACATACACTCTATGATATTTATGGTTTGAGCTTGCACCTTATTAAGGGGTTCTTCCACTGGTGTGTCATCAGCCAGAGTTCCAGTGCATAGCCTGCATCCCCCCAGTAAATGACCCTGTGGGATATCCCCCCTAGCAAACATCTGGTATAGTTGTGAGGTGTACCAGATACGTGAGTCATGATAACTGTCAGGGTTGCCAGCACACACGTTCAAGATTATTCCCTTGGCATTATACATGACTTGACCGTTGATAGAGTGGTAGCTGTTTCTGTTAATGTAGAGCCTACCCTGTTTCCCAGGTGGTGCCTTCATATCTACATGTGTGCAATCAATGTTACCCAGTACTTCAGGTTAGTGTGCTACATGGTAGAACTCCGGCATATTACTGGCCGTCTCCTCAGAACTATGGGGAAACATGTATGGTCACTGACATGTTGGAGCACAGCATTCAGGAATTGGTGGAAGGTCCTGGATGTCGATGCCTGTGACGCCCCCAGCATGTCCCCTGTTCACCTCTGAAAGGTACCTGTAGCTAAGATTCTAAAGGCTACACATACCTTTGTCTCCACTGGGATGGGTTCTCCTGGTTGGCTGTGGCACAAATTTGCGGATGGCAGAGGTCACAGAGTTCCTGTAGTATGTCCCTGTCCACCTTGTAGTGCACTACAATTTCCACATTGTGTAGGTTGTGAAAAGTTACACAGAGCTTGAAAACTCTTCTTCTCGACCTAGGCCTATTTGCAGCAGTAGCAGCAGCACTGACTTCAACCTGTAGCACATACAAATGAATTAAAGCAGCAGCAGCCCCTAACATTCTGTCTGAGTAGACCCCTTTCCATGACTGCATTCCAAAAGTTTGGGAATTTACAGGAAAAGCCAGCACAGAGTCTACATGGATGCTTTATAGTTTGTTGAATAGCTCCACCATGTTGGATTGGCTGATTGGCATGCAGTTCAGCTGCTTATGTTGTAATTAGCATGCCATGGTGTTTAACTTGTTTGTGCGGGGGCGCCCACAACTACAAGGGGCTTACTGAATCTAAAACTGTCTGTGGCCATAACAAACATGTAGGCTTTATTGAATCCCCCATGAGACTATTCTATTTATTTTATTTCTATTTGTTAATCAGGTGAGTGGGCTAGTCAGCTGATACATTTCAGCCATGATCCGAACTCATATGTGAGCTTACTTACAAAGAACATTACTTAAAAATATGCAGATTATAGCCTGAAACAGAAAAAAAGAATCAAAATAACAAATAAGCAAGAATGTGTGTGAAATTCATTTCCTCCAATGTTATTAAAGGTTGTCTGTTCTCTATCATTACTGACAGGTTTAATGCTGTTACTCCTCCTGATACAGGTGGTGTACCTATGCTACTCGATGTCCTCATAAAACGTTTATAAAAACTGAAAAGTCCCAAGCATTGTTGTCTATGTTATTAGGACATTATGGCTGCTCAAGACAGCACAACATAGAGTAGTTTGTTATTCTGTGTTCAGTCCTTAGTAGGGTGAAATCCTCACACTCTTCTCTTTCTGGCACTTGTTAACTCGGACAAGAGATCTGGTAAAAATAAGGAAGTGCATAGAAAATAATGCAAAGCAGTACAGAAATAAGTCCAGTTTATGGCTACATCTGGGTGCTTGCACAGCACCGATGCCAAGACTGGAAAAAATGACAATATAGAATCCTGAAGACATGGAAACATTCCTACAAAGGGGTTAGGACATCCTCAGGGGGAGGATGGACCCCCTGTTGTAGAAGGAAGTAGCAGTCCAAAAAAAAAAAAACACAAAAACCTACAGTCCAAAAAAGAGCCATAAAGATGACAGTGTGGACTATTGAGGATAAGAAAAAAGTATGTATTGTTACTATTATGCAAGAAGCCCATAATTTCTGGACACAGGATATACAAAATATTAACAGAGAAAATAGAGGAAAGAAAATACTTGCACAAGAAAAACTGTCAAAAGCTTTAAATGAAAATTTGTTTCCATTAATATAACAGATCCATGAAAAGCATGGGCCCTTTGGAAAAAGAAGCAACTGAGGAAGTGCAAAAATATAAAGAACAAAATCTAGAGATTTTTGAAAGGTATAATATGAACATGGGAAAGAAAGAAAGAAAGAGAGAGAGATCTGATATGGTGCAGTATTTATGCAAAGGGAAAGCCAAACTAATCAATACAAAAAGCAGCTTCAAAGATATTTGAAGAAAAATACAGGCAATGGTACCCAGATAGAGAAAATTTCACAATACAAAAAATAAGATCACAAAGGGGGAACATAGAACAGAAGATCAGTAAAGCAGAAGTTAAAAATATAGAAGTAGAAGTTATGGAATACCTTCAAAGTGAAGGATTTAGTGTAGAAAGTGTAACACAGGTTATAGGTTCATAGCTTTTTAGGTAGGTACTAGGCTATCTGCCCGAGGGCATTTATAAGCCTAGCCAGAGTGTGTTGGCTTTTGCCACCCATTTGATTAATTAACTGATCCTCTGTCAAGCAGAGCCAATGAAGTGATCCCAGGGGTGTATTTTCTGTTACCCATCTACTTGTCAAGGTTTCTCTTGAAGAGTGTTAGTGAGGGGCTCTGCCTGATGCAATTTGGAATTTTGTTCCAAAACATGGGGTGTCTCTGTGACAGGAATCTATCCCCCCAGCATGTTCTATTTATTGTTGTGGCAAGGTTTAGCTCACTAGAGCGCGTGGCTCCCAGTGACTTGGATTTCATTATGTGGAGCAAGTCCATCAATTCTGAGTTGGACATGGCTTTGTAAGTCAGGCAGAGATCACCTCTGAATAAGCGATATGCCACTGAGTACAGCTGGAGGTTTTTCAGTTGGGCTGCATAGAACATATGTTTGAGACCAGTAATCCTCTTGGTGAGGTACTTTTGTGGTCTTTCCAGCTGTTGGAAGTATCTTGTGAGGTACATCCCAAATGGGGCATTGTAGTCTATGATGGGTCTAATGAGTGATGAGTAGAGGGGTACTATAACCTCTTCATTTCTAGATGCAAACCCTTTAGTAATTAGATGGGCCACATAGAAGAATTTCCTAACTACTTTGGCAATATGATTGTCAAAGGAGAGATTACTATCTACCTGGGTCCTCAGATCTCTTATTACCTCTTCTGTATTAAGGGAGCTGCCACCTATGTGGTAATTCTTGGGTGATTTGTTTTTTCCAAACAGGATGACTATGTATTTTTTGGCATTTAGCTTGAGGCCATGACCTTGACACCAGGTGTCTGTCTCAGTAAGGCCCTTTCGGAGGATGCCTGTGTCAGCCGGAGAGTCAATTATGGCTCCCAGTTTGACGTCATCAGCGAACTTGGTTAGCCATAGTCCTACTGTGTTTGCATGTACTTCTGAGAAGTATATGCCAAACAGTAGGGGTCCCAGGTCCAAGCCTTCTGGGACACTAATTGTGACTGGTTTAATGTCGGACCTGGAGCCTGCTATTCTTACAGTGTGAGTTCTGTCTGTAAGCCAGTTGGCAACCCATCTCGTGACGTAGGGATTTATGTTCAAGCTGGTGAGTTTTTCTGTAATACCCGAGTGGGGAATGGTGTTGAAAGCCTTAGCGAGGTCAAGGTAGGCTGTGTGAACAACTTTTCCCTCGTCTATGGCCTTGGTGACTGTCTCAAAGAAGTCAACTAGGTTTAGTAGGCATGATCTGCCCTTAACAAAGCTGAACTGGATCATTTCAAGTGTTTGGAGGTTCCCAATGTCTTTGTTAATGAGTTCCATGATGATGCGCTCCATAGCCTTGCAGACCAGGCTAGTCAGGCTTATGGGGCAATAGTTACCAGGGTCAGTTGTGGCCCCTCCTTTTTGGGGAGGAATAACCATTGCTGTGCGTCATTCTATGGGCACATAGCCTGTGGAGAGGCTGAGGTTGAACAGCGTGTTTAGGTTGGGGTTAGTTCGTTCTGTACTTCATGCAAGATGCAGCCTGGACACCATCTGGTCCCATTGATGCTGTGTGTTTGGCTTTTGACCACCTGTGCATCTGTGATTTTTGGGACACTACACTTTTCCGGTATTGATGTGGGCCCTTTTGTAGGTGAGGGGGGGTGAAGTTTGCACTGAATCTATCTGCCAGGATGTTGGCAATATCAGAAGGTTCAGTATATTGAATAGTTGACTTCAGGTTCAGCCTGCTACTTTTTTGGTTGAAAGAATTTAAGCATGCTTCCGTGAGATTTAATTTCTTCAAGTATTTTGGGTTTCTAATACCATGAAGGGAGTGGACCCCATTTCCTAAGTCAAGGTATGATTAAAGTACAAGAAATTAGTATTGTTTCAATCTTTGATGTTAGCCGATTTTGTACTAGTTCAGTGCATATCTGCGAGTTGCCACCTAGATTCTTAACATAGCTAAAGAAGGCATTGTGGTTATCTTTTGAATCGTTGGTTATTTTTCTTTCGAAGTTAGCTTTGGATGATTTCATGAGGGACATCACTTTCTTACTGATACTGATCAGGGATGTCTTTCCTTCTTGGGATTTGCTTTTTTCTGAACTAGTTTCCTCCTTCTATTGTATACCCTGTTTATTGCAGGGGTCCACCAAATTGGTTGCCTTTTCTTAGAGGAGTGAGTCTTGGTTTTGCTAGGGATGGCACAATCCATGCATCCTTGTAGGTGTTCATAGAGTGCATTTGTAAAGGTTTCTGCATCTTAGGCAGTGTTATCCTTTAGCGTGGGGGCTGTGAAACTTACCACCTCTTTCTTAAGTAAGGTGAAGTTTGCTTTAGAAAAGTTTTTTTACTGTGGTTTCCTTAGTTGTGGCTGGTGGTGGGGTGTGGACATCCAGAGTGATTAGTTTATGGTCTGATCCAACCAGTGATGGGTTGACCTCCATTGTGGAACACCTGTCGCCCATGTTGGTGATGACCAGGTCCAATATGTTTTCACCTCTGGTGATGATGCATGCAGCATGATGGAACAATGAATCCCCAAAGTAAGGAGAAACAGGAGGAGATGGAGACATGTGAAGATGAAATATGGACATGGGAAAGAAAACGAGATTTAATATGGTGCAACAGTTATACAAAAGAGAAAGCAAAACTAATCAATGCAAAAAAGCAGCACCTAAGATATTTGAAGAGAAATACATGCAAAGGCATCCAGATATGGATTTTTTTACAGTACAAAAAATAAGAAAACAAAAGGGTAATGTAGAAACTATGATTAGTAATGGATTAGTTAAAGAAACATAAACTGAAGTTATGGATTAACTGCGAAGTGAAGGATTTACTGTAGAAAGCCTAACTCTGATAACCTCATAGCATGATATAACAATTGAGTCTCCAAATTAAGGAGAAACCAGTGGACCGGGAAGCATTGGATCAGTTGCCATATGAAGATAGTTCTGAGCCTTCAGTAGGAAATAAATACAAAATTTCAGTTGGAGCCACATACTAAGGGAAGGAACAGGAAACTGTGACACCTCTGATGCGGTCAGTGTTGTGGGGTGACAAGCCAGTGAGTTCCCATATGAAACAGCAATAGATGGCACAAGATGAAGCTGAAGAGAATATGATACAGGAAGATATTCTGGAACTTTCTGTAGAATGCCCGCAGGAAATGCAGAACAATGAATGTGCCCTTATTTTAGAAGAAAATGATCTAAGGGAAAAGTTGCATGATTTAATAGAGATGGACAGACATAGTAAGATCAATGAAAGGAATAGATTACAGAAAGTCAGTAAGACCCAAAATGTTAGAAGGTTGATAAAACAAACACAGTAATCAAGCCTGTTCATAGAGATTCATGTAACATAACAGAAGTAAACAGGATGCATTACTGTGCAGCTAAACTAATAACACATAAAGTCTTAACACATAAACACAGGGCAGTAGGGGAAAGGAAGTGGAGAAATCAAATGTCATCATGGAAGTACTGAACAGAGAAAACTATAAAGCAATTAAGACAAAAAGTGTCACTGTATGAAGAGTATAAAAGAGGAAATAGATCAACAAAAATACATGAAAGATAGGCATGTTAAAAGCAATGCACAGTATCAGAACAAACCAGGATCTATCGTACACTATTGCAAATAATAAACTAAAGATAACGACACAGGTAGAAAAACTTAGAAGATATGCAGATAAATATAAAGGAAAAGTACAAAATAAGCAATTCATTGATGATCCAAAAAGTTTTATAGAGAACTGGGAAACAAAGCAAAAGAAATAGAAACACAACCAAAAGACACATTTTGGAGAAATATCTGTGAAGAAATTGTGGAACATAATAAAGATGGTGACTGAATAGAAGTAAAAAGAAGTAGAAGAAATAGAAGTTCAAATGTACAGATATGAAATGGGATGAAGTAACAGCCAAAGAACTGGAAACAAAATTAAGAAAAGCTCCTAAATGGAAAACCCCAGTCCTAGGTGCAGTACCTAACTTCTGGCTAAAAGTATTAACAGCTTTACATGAAGATTTAGCCATGAGTAAGAACTATTTATATGTGTACTCTGAACAGACTCCAACCTTTAACAGGAAAAATGACAGTCCTACTTAAGAGTGAGCCTGCAAGATATCCTATAAACTACAGACCAATAACTTGACTTCCGACAACATATAAACTAGACACTGGAACTGATGCTGACAGAGTTTATAGTCATTTAGAAGAAAACTCAGTCATAACAATAGAACACAAGGGTAACAAAAGAAAGTCATATGGAACAAAGGATCATTTGTTGTTAAAACCAGAATGGAGAATTGTAAAAAGAGGAAGAATCTAAGTATGGTATAGACTACAAAAAAGCATTTGATAGCATCCCACATTCATGGATAAAGGAGTGTTTACAAATGTATAAGGTACACCCTACACTGATTGATTACATTACAGTGGCCATTAAACAGTGGCAAATCACTTTGTAATTAAGCCATGATAAAGGACAAATTACTATCCCAAATTTAAAAATTCAAAGGGGGTTATTCCAGGGTGACTCTGTTACCACTGATCTTTTGTTCTGCCCTTAACCCATTAAGCTGTCTACTTAACAGATTAGGTCATGGTTATGATTTGGCCCCAGAAAACAACAAAGTATAAAGACTTCTCATCTTCTATTGCTGGATGATTTAAAACTGTACAGTTCATCAGATGAAGGGCTGAAAGCATAACTGCAAGTAGTCAAAACTTTCTCAGATGATACAAGAATGTCATTGGGTCTTGATAAATGTGCAGAAGCAACTGTTAAAGCAGGAAAACTGCAACACCAAGAAAATATCTGTCTGGGATGGGAATATGATATAAAGGAATTTGAGTAGGAGGGAATGTTTAAATTTTTGCAAATTGATGAAGGATCAACAATAAAACACAAATAAATGTGAATAAAACTTAGTAAGGAATATTTTGGAAGACTAAAATTAATACTGAAAACAGCCCTGACATCGAGGAACAAAGTTCAAGCTATAAACCAGTTTACTCTTCCTCTTCTAACTTACAGTTTTGGGGTGATGAACTGGCCCCAAAAGTTACTGGATCAGTTGGATACGTTAAGAAGTAAAATGTTTCATGCTTAACAAATAATTTATAAAATTAGTGTATACCAAGATTATATATGCCCCATTCTGAAGGAGGTACAGGCCTCCTCAAAATTGATCACATGTATAGATTTGTAGTCGTAGGACTGCATACATGTCTGTTGACCTCACACAACCCAGACATAGTGAAAGTTTTAAAACACAAGAACAACTCTAAGATGACTTCCCTTCTTTGTTTAGCATAAGCCTATCAGTGTTTAGCATAAGCCTATCAGTGTCAAGCGGGAATGGAAATCAAACCAGAAGCAGATAAAAATCAGGCAGCAACTGAATGTGCCAAAAAACAAAAGGAGAAATATGAGGGGAAGGATCAGATGAGAAAGCAAAAAATGTGGAAAATGTATAAATATAGCTGCAAGTATAGAAAACTACTGGCACAACCTCATGTCGATCAGGATCAAATCCAGGAATGGTTAAGAAGGGGTGAATTTAAACCAAGAGCCAAACTGGCATCCCAGGACAGTTGACTACATACATTCTGGTTTACAATGTCCACTGAACATGTCAGAGAAACAGACAAATGCAAGTTTTGTAAAACAGAATAGGAAACAATCACACATCTTGTTGCTGGGTATGATACTCTAAAGGCAGAAGGCCTGTATACTGAAAGACTGTTGCATTAGGGATTGTGCAAACTTTATAATATGGAAGTAGCTAAGAAGCACTGGAAATGTGAGCCACAAAGCATTATAGAAAACAATGAAGTTTATATCATATGGATCACCCATTACCAACAGTTCAAAAATAAATGTGAGAAAACCATAGTCCTTGAAAAGAAGACAAAGGTAGCATTGATCACTGAAATTGCACAGTCATAAAATACCAGGATTTGCAAGCAGAAATGTGGTCAATGTGGAAGGAGGACACACAGACAGTTCCAATAGTTGTAGGAGCAATGGATCTCATAAAAAAATAATTTACTGCCATATTTAGACATGTTAGGAGTACATGTAACTCTATATGAACTGCAGAAGAAGTCAATTCTGAGCACATTGCAGTGCTGCAGAGAGCAATTTTGGCTAACATCAAAGATTGAAACAATACTAATTTCTTGTACTTTAATCATACCTTGACTTAGGAACCCTTCATGGTATTAGAAACCCAAAATACTTGAAGAAATTAAATCTCATGGAAGCATGCTTAAATTCTTTCAACCAAAAAAGTAGCAGGCTGAACCTGAAGTCAACTATTCCAGAGACTCCTCTAACTTCAGAAAACAAGAAATTATACAATGCTGATCCAAGATGACAAGCCCCTCTCACTAATTAATGTGTCCCTCTTATGGGCGTGGTATGGAGCACTTGGTGTAGACCCCTCCATGTCTGATAATAAATATGCCACTGTTTTCTGTCTCAGAATGCAACAGATTTGTGAGCTAAATGTACACTTTGTAAAACCTTCAGCATGTAGACTATGTGCTTTAATCTGCAATATATGCATTTTTCAATTAAATAAAAAGATGGGTGAACTTGTAACCTTTTAATATGAAATATATAAAATGTCTGTAACTGAAATTGTAACTTTGTTATACTGGGGAATTACAGCAACTACACATAGGATGTGAAAATATAATTATCTTACTCTGTGTTTACTGACTACTCCTAGGCCAGGAAGATGAGTTCATAGGTTCATAGGTGTGCACTAGGCTAATGGCCCTGGAGCCTTTACAAGCCTAGCCCAAAAATATTGCCCAGGTTCCGTGCCACGCGATGTTAGCTCACAGAACCCCTTTCCAATAGGGCAACTGGAATGATCCCTGGAGTGAACCTTCTGTTACTCATCCACTCATTGAGTCATAAAAAGCTATTTGAAATTCTGTAAGGAAATAGCGAACCCAGGCCAGGAGAAACAAACTAATTAGTATACAAATGGGAAACTGTACATATGTGGGGCTTGGATGAAAAAAAAATAAACCATACAGCATAGTGAGTAAGTTAATCAGAAAAGCTAAAAAGGAGTGCCACCTTTTTATTACATTGTAAAAGTTCCACTAAACAAAGAAATATAAGTATTTCCCTTTCTTGATTTGAATTTAAATTCATTTTAACAGCCTATATTTTCTTTAGTTAAGGTCTTTAAGCCTGTGTTAGTAATTCCAGTACATACCTAGTCTACATTTTGTGTTTAAGTGGTCTGACTGTTGGTATTAAACCCTAGTTTCATTCTTATGTTCTGAGTGTATGTCAGGCTAGTTCAGGGTCTAATTACTATTCCCTCCTACCCACCCTGTTGTAGTTGTGTTCTTAAATCCAGTGTATCTGTTGTTGCCCGCCCCTTATGATAATTGACAACATAAGCCCCTCCCTCCCTCTCCATGTTTATTGGCCGTTTGCAAAATGTACTTATGTACTTATAAACAACTCACCAGGCAAAAAGACCTTTGATAAAATAGCTTAATACTGAGTGTACTGATACTGCTTGCACTGGTTATCAAATTAGTGACTATGATTTGCTATAATTAGTTTACTGATTCTTGCTGGTCACAGAAGGCAGTTTCCAAACTAGTTATTTTGTACTAAAATTTAAATACTCAGTAGCAAGTCCACCCAAGCATTATTCTAAAAATGAACTCCAGGCAGTTACAGTTACCCCTGACCCCAGAGCCAGCACTTTCCCACAACTTCTCTAGCCAGCCTGATGGAGATGGGTATCTTGAGACAGTGTAAGAATTGTCTCATACTGTCTGATGATCACTTTTACTGCAACAGACAACTTCCCACAGTTTCTCCAGCCAGCTTGGTTGACATGGATATTCTGAGGCAGTGTAGCAACTGCCTCATGTTCACCGACAGCCCTCTACTCCTAGTCCACACAAACTCAACATGTGAGAGATACAACTATATTAAGAACCTTGAATCCATGCTGTCACACACCAGTTAGTACATATGACAATGAACGGGTTGTTAGCATGCACACCTCACCTCCTACTCCACCCAAACACACATCACACATACCTACATATGTGGAGGCCCTCACCAGAAACATACCTGAACACCAAAGACCTCCCAAACACAAATACAAGCATGCTACACATAATGATTCCTCTGCAGAACACATTACACATAATAGCTCATGCACCAGTGTCTCACCGGTCAAACCCCTAAGGCAAAACACAAAATCAAACATATTAGTCATATGTGATTCCATCATGAGACACACAAGGCTGGATAAGGATAAGGAAAATGTCACAGTCAGCTGTGTGTCAGGTGCCAGGATACACCTTATCACACATGCACTTAAGTCTGTCAACAACAGGTACTGTTATGACTCCATCATAGTATACGTTGGTGTGAATGACTTGAGATGTACCTCTCTGGACTATATGAAGAGAGACATGCCAGAGCACTGGGATTATGTGTCTCAGGCAGGTATGTCCCTAGACTTAAGCAGCATTTAACCTTCACTTAGGATGATGCCTCACTACAAACAAAAAATGATTGACTTTAATAACTGGCTTAGTTTCTGATGTCATTCTAAGGGGATCCAGTATCAGTCAGCCTGGGATGACATGACTGACAGACCTCAATGCTTTGCCTGAGATGGTCTTCATCTGTCACCCCTGTGGTTTCGGCTACTGGCTATAGCTCTTGTCATCCCCACGGTGTCTTTTTATTTTATTTATTTATTTAGTATTTGTTAACTGGGAAAGTCCAACTTGGAACAAAGCCAATTTTCAGAGGAGACCTGGGGAGAAATGCTCCAGATGCATGTCTTTGTAATGTGGTAGAAACCGGAGCACACAGAGGAAACCCACATGTATGCAGGGAGGGCATGCAGACTCCACACAGAAGGCACTCCAGCTGAGAATTGAACCGGAGAACCTCTTGCTGTGAGGCAACCATGCTACCGCTGCACCACTGCAGTCTTTCAAGGACAAAATTCCTGACATAAAAATTCCATCTAAAAACACCCTCAAGGTTATGCTGCTAAACACTAGGAGACTTAATTGCACTCACTGTAAGCAGTCCTCACCTTGAAAGATGAAGACGTTTGTGCAGTCACAGAGATCTGGTTCAAGGCTGTGGAGAGCACTCCAGCCATTCTGGGTTACACCTCCTTCCACACATTCACACCACAAACTGAAGGCATATACATATGTAAATATTTGCTGATTTGAATTGTCTGTACTGTTTATTTAATTTCTCACTAGATACTACTAGTAGAACAAATGCTTTTTTCTACACTTTGTATAATATTAGTATTGCTGTAATGTGCTGTTTTTGATGTAACTGGAGCTTTTCTCCTCTGGTCTCCACTGAAAATGGACCTCGTCCAGTTGGACCATCCCAGTTAACAAAAATAAAATAAAATAAAATAAATGAAAACTAAAGGAGGTGGTGTATCAATATTCATTAAAGATAAATACACCTGCAGATTGGTCAGAAAGTATGATTCTCTGGAGATACTTCAAGTGCAATTAACTGTTGGTAGGACACCTGTTTAAGTCATTGCCAGCTACAGGACCTCCTCTATGAATCAGGACACTCACTCTGCCTATTTGGATCTAATAACTTCACTGCACCTCCCCCTCAGATGGGACTGGCAACTATGCCAAGTTCTACACCAGTGCTTTATATAAACACCTGTATAACTTCATTGACTCAGGTGTACCTGATAGGATCAAAACAAGCTCCTCAAGGAAGAGCAAACCTGCCTGGTGGACAACTGCCATTAATGGGCTTTGCAATAAGAGGAAGAAATTGCTGTGTAGGAGTAAGAGGAAGTGAGCTCTTAACTGGAAACACTCCCTCCTCAGCTTAAACAAGGAAATAAGACTTCTTGTGAAGTCCTCCAAAGCAAACTATGAACCCAAATTAGCTTCCTCAACTAAGAATAACCATAAGGAATTCTTTAGCTACATCTGTAACCTAAAGGGAAATCCCCAGATTTGTGCCAGACTGGCAGCTAATGATACCACATATGCTGAGCCTGTGGACATAGCTAACCTGTTGGCTGACAGGTTCTGTGAAAACTTCCCTCCCCTGTCCCCACCACACATACCTTATAACATACCTACCACCTACTTTGTATCTCTAAAGAGCAGGTCATAAACACCCTCTCTAAGGGCAAAAACAGCATCTATGGGACTTGATAACATCCCAGGCTGCATCCTACACTGGCTCCAACAAGAATTAGCAACACCATTGTGTACTCTTTTCAATCATTGTCTAAGCACCGGCCTCATCCCAGCTGAATGGAAAATGGCCACAGTTATTCCCTTGCATAAAGGTGGTGCTTCCACTGACCCTGAGAAC
Source organism: Protopterus annectens (assembly GCF_019279795.1). Taxonomy (NCBI): domain Eukaryota; kingdom Metazoa; phylum Chordata; order Ceratodontiformes; family Protopteridae; genus Protopterus; species Protopterus annectens. The sequence continues at coordinate 711,364,330 of NC_056733.1, read as the reverse complement.
TATAGACCTATTAGCCTGACTAGCCTTACCTGCAAGGCCATGGAGTGAATCATCATGGACCTTATCAAGAAAGAGATAGGTAATCTCAAAACACTTGACCCTTCCCAGTTTGGATTTGTCAAAGTGAGATCAGGCCTGTTAAACCTGGTGGAGTTCTTCAAGACAGTCACCAAGGCCCTGGATGAGGGAAAATCTGTGCAGACACCCTACCTAGACTTAGCCAAGGCTTTTGACACTATCCCTCACAAAGGCATCATTGACAAATTCACTCAGCTAGGTATCAACCCTTATATCATTAGATGGGTCACTAACTGGCTCACAGATATAACACACATAGTCAAAATAGGGGAATCCACCTCCAACAGCAGACCTGTAACCAGTAGTGTTCCACAGGGATCAGTCCTGGGACGTCTACTCTTTGGAATCTATTTCTCCAAAGTACAAGCAAAAATTAAAGGTCTGGGGCTGACAAAGTTTGCCGATGACTGCAAACTGGGAGCGGCCATAGAATCTCCAAATTTGTCAACATCCTACAAGAGGGCCTTACACAAACAAATGATTGGTGCCAAAGTCATGGCCGTAAACTCAATGCAAAAAATGTATCATCATCCCTTTCAGTAAGGGCAATGTTCCTGCTAGCTACTACATCAATAACAACACTCTATGTACGCACTCAGTGGAGAAAGACCTGGGCAATCAGATTGACAGCAACCTCACCTTTGATCACCGTGCCTCCACAGTGGTAAGAAGGGCATTCTATATTGCTCATCTCATAAGTAAGGGCATTGCTTCCAGAAAAAAAAAAGTTAAAACTTCCCTCTACTCTTACCTCATCAGGCCAATAATTGAGTACAATGCCACTTTTGGTATGTAAATTTACAAGCACCTGCAGCAATCGGAGAGACCATAAAGGTTCCTCACAATGAAAATTCAAGGTCTTCAGCCTCTGTCCTATGTGGATCATCTGAAATCACTGTCACGTTATTCTGAATCATACAGACTACTTAGAGGTGATCTCTGCCTTGCGTATAAGGCAATCTCTGACCTTGCTTTATTGGAAATGCTGCATATCTGCAAGTCAAATGGTACACAGGTTACTTGCTCTAAAGACCTTAACCTGGTATATGTGACATTAATAGAACCTGCTGAAAGGGACAGATTTGTTTCCCAGAGGTTACCACACCTTTAGAACAGACTCCCACTTCATGTCAAACAGACCACCTCATTGGCCCTCTTCAAACGCAGTCTGGACGATTGGATGGGTAAGCGTAAATTCACCCCAGGGTTTCCACCTGTGTCCCTCTTGGATGGGGACAGTAGGTGCTGATCATTGAAATAAGGGTATAACCTGGCTAGGCTTGCAATGGCCCTAGGGCCATTAGCCTAGTAACTTCCTATGATCATCTGTTATTCAAACAGCATAACACAGTGTGTGAGAGATGTACATATATAATACCCTTGGAGAGAAAAATATTGCACACAGTAAACTCAGACACCACAACTGTCAACAGTACACCCCACATATCACATCTCCTCCAAGCCATCACAATACATATAATCCATCATATACTAATGTCACAAAGATTAACTTGGCTAAACCTCAAAGACCTCTAAAACACAGCAGAAGCACAAAGCACACTCAGCATATTAAACCTACTTCCTCACATAACACAAGGAGTCTGAAAGTCATAGATGCTGAGTTTGTAAGGCAAGCATTGACCCCACCAAGCATTCTTGTTATGGATGACTCCATTGTAAGACATATAGATGTGCCTTCTGCCAGGCTAAGCAAAGAAAGAGTGATGGTTTGTTGCCTGTATGGTGCCTGGATCTGTCAGATCACACATGCACACAAGTCCTTGAACAAGTAACAGTATGACTCTATCATAGTTCATACCGGTGTCAGTGACTTGTGGTACACCTCCCTGGGCTATATGAAAAGACACATAAAAGTGCTCTCAGAGTGCATGTGTGTTCAAGGCAGGTATGAGCCTAGCACTGAGCAGCATTCTATCTTCCCCAAGGATGATGCCACAATATGAGCCAAAAAATAACTGAATTCAATAATTGGCTTAGTTTTTGGTGTCATTCAAAGGGGGTCCAATATCTGTCAGTCTGGGAAAATATGATCATGGCCTGCATCTGTCCCCTCTTGAGTTTCAGTTATTGGCAAAAACATTGTCCACCCACACAGTCCCTTTTTTAGGTAATGCCAGTCTGATAAACCAATCAATATAATGAAACAAACAAAGGAAAAATATGAAGGTGCTACTGATCATTGCTAGAAACCTAAACAAGAAACTCCACTCCCTAAAGCCCTTCTCACCCTGGAGGATAGTGATATCTGTGTGGAGACACTGAGACATGGTTTGAAATACCAGAAAGCACTCCGGCTCTGCAGGGCTATAACACCTTCCACCCATATCTCTCAACTGTACAGATTTTCACAGAATATCCAGATTTTTGGCTCATATTGTTGGCCTGTTCCTCATAACATTTGTGTTTTTTTGGTAAATCGCTGGGATAACCTGAGGATTAAAGTCACTAAATAATGACATACATTTGAGTTTCAGACTTCAAATCCTTCAAAAATGTGTGTTAAAACAAACCCTGTTACTCTAGCAACTTTCTAAGTTTATAAGAACATATTTAAAATACATCCCTATTTTTGGGCCTTTTTACCTCCATTTTGTCAGCCATTGTCCAGATTTTTTGCACTAAGAGGGTGAGAGGTATGCTTCTACTCATTTAGAACAGCTACTGCACAGAAGGTTAAAAAGGTGGAGGTGTCTCAACCTACATCCAGAAGAGACTCGTATCAAGGCTGGTAAAGCAGCAGGATGCACTAGAGCTTCTTCATGTCCAAATAACCATCAGAAAGGTCCCATATATTACCTAACTATAGAACTCCCTCTATGACAAAAGAAAGCCACAGTGCCTATCTACATGAACTAGAATCACTCAGTATTAAACCCAATACCATTTTCCTAAGTGATCTAAACTATCCAGCTACAGACTGGGAAACCTACCCCACCACAAGTGCATAAACACAGAGATTCCTGGATTTAGCAGTGCCAATGCCCTGGAACAATTAGAGTACTCCCTGGGGGAGAATAACATCTTGGATCTTATCCTTACTAAAATAGGAGCTTCTTGCACCATCCCTTACATATTTTCAGCACTAGTTATGTCTGACTATAAAGTATTATCCTTTGAAATAAAACTAAAACCAGAGATCCCTTAGACCCATAATGCCTTTTGAAATTTCTTTGACAAACTACCTACTTCTAAGTTCATAGGGCCATAGGTGTTTACTAGCCTAATGACCACAAGGGCCTTTTTAAGCCTAGCCATGCATCCCAAATCTCTGACAAGTTCTGATACCCTTGATAAGTGTAAGCAGAAGCCTGGGAGATGAACCATTTACAGGTACCTCTGTTCATTAAAGACATAGGTGCCAAACCATGGCTGAATTTCCGGTTTCTCATCCAATTGTCCAGGTTGCAATTGAATTCAGTTAGGGAGGAACTCTGCTTCACATGGATCGGGAGCCTGTTCCATAGACTGGGTAGTCTCTGGGATACATACCTATCTCTCCAGCAGGGCCTATTTATATCACAGGCAAAGTTTAAATCTTTAGAACAGGTAATTCTGGTGCTGTTTGTTTTGCGGATATGTAGGTGGTCCTGGCACTGGCAAGCTTTAAACTCCCACCAAACCCAGTTAATATCACTACATACAAAGAAATGTACAGCACCACACTATACCAGCATGTAAACAGCTGCATAGATACAACCGCACTCTGTCACCACACTATACCAGCATGCAAACAGCTGCATAGATACAGCCGCATTCTGTTACCACACTATACCAGCATGAAAACAGCTGCATAGATACAGCCACACTCTGTCACCACACTACACCAGCATGTAAACAGCTGCATAGATACAGCCACACTCTGTATGAATAAAAGCAGGGCAAACCCCAGAAACAAACCCACACTACACCAGCATGTAAACAGCTGCATAGATACAGCTGCACTCTGTATGAATAAAAGCAGGGCAAACCCCAGAAACAAACTGACACACCAGCATGTAAACAGCTGCATAGATACAGCTGCACTCTATATGAATAAAATCAGGGCAAACCCCAGAAAAAAAAACATGCTACACCAGCATGTAAACAGCTGCATAGATACAGCCGCACTCTGTATGAATAAAAGCAGGACAAACCCCAGAAACAAACCCACATGGTGGAACCATAATATCAACAAGCTTTATAATAAAAGGAAATTTTGACCAAAATTAAGAAGAGTAATTCCCAGAAATGTTAGAGCCCCTATCACTGAAATAAACAACTCAGAAGCTTAATAAAAATCACCAAAGCCAAGTCTGAAGCTAAAATACCGACCCAGCCAAAGACCATCACAAGGCATTTTTCAGTTGTGTTTGTTATTTCAAAACCACAACGCTGCAATGCATTGAGCTGGCTGTGAACAATGTCATCTATACTGGCCTATAAATTTAGCTCTAACTTTACCCCTCTCTCTCCTTTCTGTCTCTCAAGATATACCTGAAACTGGCTCGCCTTCAGCAATCACACAAGACCAAATCCTAAAAGTGTTATCAAAAGCCAAAAATACTGCATCAGTGGGTCCTGACAATATCCCTGGTTGCATCTTAAATAGTATGAAGCATGATTTAGCCACACACCTAATGCTGGTCATTCTTAGCCTCCATACGGGTTTTGTACCATGTGACTAGAGAATGGAGACTGGCTACAGTCCCTTCCCTTGTATAAGTGTGGACGTTCCACAAACCCAGGCAATTACAGATACATAACTCCATGTCATTAGGCAATGGATGCCTGGTTGATCCCATAGGTACACCTTTTGTGGATTTAGTGTAGATGACTAAAGGGTCAGCCTTTGGATTTTTGTAAAGGTGCTTGTCAGATTCAAGCACTCTGTAAAACCTATATTTTTTCCTAGCAGCAGGGGGTAGAGAATCATGGTATAAAACAATGTCTTCAAAGGCATCATCCAGTACTACATGTACAGGAGGAATAGCCAGTGGCCTGGAAGAAGACAAAATTAGCAGTTCCCTGTAATGGGTCTGAGCCTGCGAGAACTGTTTACCTTCCCAACTAAAAGCCTCATTCATACTATGCATGGTATCCCCACAGGAAAGGTCTTCTGGGGAAGGAGGAAGAGAGGGCGCCATCTGAGTCTGAGAGAATTTCTGGTGGCAAGTGCTCAGAGAATGATGATTCCTCCTCATCCTCAGAACTAGAGGAATCTCCATCTTCCTGCAAAGCTGCTTCCCTGTTCCTTTTGGGTGGGGAAACATCAGCACTAAAGCATGAGAGGGCTCCCTGGATTTCATAAAGGCCTTAAACATCTGCGATATTTTAAGGAGGTCTTGGGCTTTGGTCTGAGAAGAAGTTGATGGGGATGGCTAAAAGGAAGTTGTTCACTTTTGTTTGGGTGTCCATTTAAAAGTGGTGACCTGAGGCTGTGATTATCTGATCATGACTGTGGTAGTAGTTTCAGTAGCTGAGGAAGAGAGGGGTTCTCCCTTGAGACCCAAGGTGCAGACATCGAAGCTGAGGCCTGCTGAGTGACCTCAGACCTGACAGATGGGTGTTGTAGTATTTGCAGATAGACCACAGACCATGGCATCTTTCTGAAAGGTTGTGCCAGGGGGTTCATGCCAAGGAGTCACCAGACCAGAGGGCTGCAAAGGCACCTTACTTAGGTCTTTTGGCTGACTTATGACCTAGATTTGGAGCTTTCTTGGTAAGGTTAAGGTCCTTGGCCTTTTTGTTTTTCCATTTTTTGGAATCACAGTTGCTGATGTCAGAGTATGTGGAGGCCCTGTGGTAGCAGTGGATTGCTACAGCACTGGGGAAGGTGAAGAGGAGGAATCCATATGGGTGGCTATAACCTCAGCCACATGTCTTAGGGTTTTTACTCAGAAGAACAGTTAGACACATCATGCAGTGGCCCCAAGCAGAACAGACAAAACAAGTGAAAATCTTTATGTGGAATATGCTTTCCACACTTCAAGCAATTGCTGACGTTTTTGAACATTAAATTAGTAGAGAAATTTTCCCACTAGGGTAGTTATCGGGGCAGTTCGTGGCATCGGACTGCCGGACTGCAGCCCCCTCAGCTAAAAAAAAGAAAAAGTACCTTTTTGTGTGACAGCACACTATTATTTTTTTGGTTTAAACTTTACTTAAAAATTACTTTGTTGGTCTCCGAGTTCGCGACTCGGCAAGTACGCGCATGTGCACTTTAACCACCTTGGGTTGCGGCGGTCCGTTTTAAATAAAGATTTTTTTGTTTTTGTTTTTATTGCAGCCCTGTGGGCTGATTAAGGCATCATTGTGATGCCCAGCAGTCTATGCAGTTCCAAACCGCATAGAATTGGAAGGGGCTCGGACTGCAACGTCCGCAGGCACGTACATGACGTGCTTGCTGGGCTAAATGCTGCTGATTGGTTGTCGCTCTCTTCCCAGGCTTTATGTGCTGGGAAAAGAGCGAGAATCAAACAGTCAGTAAGTCAGTTGTGGATTGATTAGATCGTGACTGAGTCAGTCACACAGGAAGGATTTAAATTAATGCCATTGGATTTTTATTTATTTATTTTTTTGGGCTGCCTATATTTTACTGAAGAAAGAAGAACTGAAGAAAGAAAAGAAGTAGTAGAAGAAGAAAGAAGTTAGAAGAAGAAGAACAGAGTGAAGGTGCAGAAGTATACCAAGTAAGTAGGAAGGGTAAGCTAAGGGTAAGCTAAACGGCAGGGTCAGTGCAATAAAAGTAAGGTAGCAGCGTATGCAGTAAGTAGAGAAATGAGCAGACTAGTTGGCCCTGTAGTCCCTTCTGGCCATCATTCTCTGTTTCTGTGGTTCATTGCCACTGATTAACAGCTTACTGTTTTAAATGTTTATTTAAAAGCTGTTCTTATATCCTCTAACTTCTTTTCTTCAAGACCATTTAAGCCCTACCTTACTAACACTGTTCAGTCTCTTTTTATGTTGTTTTCATATGACTTTTGATGTAGGCATGGAAGTATTTTTATTATCTGCATTTGAACTGCATCTGTTCAATTTATATCATTCTGTAGATGGTGTCCCTAGAGTTGTACTTAGCAATCTGCCCTCAAAAACTGTCTGCAGAGTAAAAATTTTAAAAGCATAAAAGCAATCCTGGAAATTGACACCTAGATAATTAACTGCCAGAAACTGTCACTTACTTTCAAAGTCCTCAGTACTACTCATTTTCTTGAAAACTGGCATACCTCTCCAATAATGTCATCACCAATTATTTAAAAAAAATATGGATCATAAGTAGTCTATAGCAGAGGATGCTTCTTTACATTGTTACTAATAACATTCATTATTCTGATGTCTGTGTTGGTTTCTGTACTATTTATTTAATTAGCACAAGCCTTTAGTTAACAAGTGTTGTATGATTCATGACAACCGATGATGTTGGCAAACTGAGTTCAATACAAAACTGTAAACAAACAAAAAAAGGTTAGAAAACACTTCAGGGATGAGGAGACAAGCTGAGAGACTGTTACAGAATGATAAAGCACTGACAGTATCATAGCTGTCTCGGTTTAGTTAGCATTCTGGGTACTGGATCAGCTGACTAGAGAAGGATGGGGTCAAGAAGCCAGTGCTGGTTCACTCTTCTTGGTGCTCGGAGAGGAAAGGACCTTCCTTTATCTCACTATGATCCTTAGTCTAGAAATAACCACAAGGTCACTTCATATACACAGAAACTGACAAGTATAAGTGCAGTCAAGGTGTGCTTTAGTCAGGTTGGGCATCAGGCTGTGTGGAAGCAAACAAATTAACTGGACTTTAAGCTATAGACACTGCACTGCACTTTCAAATCAATAGACAGTGGCCTGTAGAATCACTGCAAACATCTGCTCTCTCCATGTAGGACAACAGCGCTGATCCCTAGTTTTCAGCTCACCAGGATAAGAATTGGAATGAATGGTCCTATAGGGGAACAAGATATGAGAATAAGGAACAAAATTAAGGCAAAACATGTGGTATTCGCTGGGCTTGCTTGGTCAGGTAGGTGAATGTGATCTGATCTGTTCCTCATAATATCTGTGGTTTCTAAATAGTGCAATGCTTGATATTTGATGGTGCAGTGGTAGCATTGTTGCTTCACAGCTGCAGATTCTCAGGTTTGATTCTTGGCTGGGGTGCCTTCTGTGTGGGGTCTGCATCTTCTCCCTGTGTTTGTGTGGGTTTGCTTTTGTGTCCTCCCATGTTACAAAGACATATCTGCCCTATTTCTTCCTGGGCCTCTGCTGAAAATTGTTTTTTTTGTTCCAAGTCAGATTGTCCTGATTAACAAATGTTAAATAAAATTGACAGGCATTTGAATTTCAGACTTCAGGTTTCTGAATGTTTAATTCCTTGCATATTTGATGGCGCAGTGGTAGCATTATTGCTTTGCAGCTATAGGTTTTCTGGTTTGATTCTTGGCTGGGTTCCTTCTGTGTGGAGTCTGCATCTCATCCCTGTGTTTGTGTGGATTTGCTCTGGTGTCCTGCCATTTACAAAGACATGTGTCTGCAGTATTTCTCCCTGGGCCTCTGCTGAAAATTGTTTTTGTTCCGTCAGAAGTAAAATTGACATTGAATTTCAGACTTCATATTCTTCAGAAAATGCATAGTAACACAATCTTTTACACAACCTTTTATTCTAGCAATTTTCTAAGATGGATATTTGAAATTTGTCCTTATTTTTGGGACTGTGTTACCTCATTATTGGCTTTGTCCAGTTTTTTTGTGCTAATGTTGACAGCTGTGGCAAGAACTGAATTCACTGAATATGAGGGCTGTATTCCTTCATTACTGGGTTTGTCCGAGTGTTTTGTGATAAGAGGTTGATGGCTATGGTGAGAACTGAATTCATTAAATGATAACCATTTAAGTTTCAGTCTTCCTCTCTTTCAAAAAGCAGCCAATTTGGTGTAGTGGTATGTTGCTCTGACTGTTTTGCACAGGGACCTTGGCAGTAAAATGTATGGTGGTAACGCAGCATTTTTCTTTCACAAAGCAGGTGATTTGGCATAGTGGTATGTTGCTCTGACTCTTTTGCACAGGGACCTTGACAGTAAAATGTATGGTGGTAACACAGCATTTTATTCTAGCAACTTTCCAAGATTATACAAGCAATGTTTAATGTGTTCTTGGTTTTTGGCCTTTTGACCCCCCCTAATAAATTTGGCTTTTTCCAGATTTCTTGTGCTGCAAAGTTGAGATGCAGTTGAGTATTGAGTAGATTTTACAAGGAGCTGAGAACTGCAGGGGAAGTGAAGTTTAGTGCTGCTTATGCTAAGTCAGCTTGCATTGTTAATAGCACAACAGGTTGTGTACGTGCTTTTGATGCAGAAGGTTGTTGGTTCTACTCCCACAAGGGGTAAATGCTGCTGTACTGAAAAAGTTAAGATACTAACTACAAGCCTGTTATCAGTTTACCATCTATTTCCTATTGCAATATTACTAGCTTATCATTTTTAATGTAATATAGGCAATTTATTCCTCAGGAGCATCAGACACTTTATTTTTCGATTAAACCATGAAATATAAAGGTGTTTGCTAGCAGCAACCTCTTCATTAGTTACAGATTTATTTAATGTGGAATTATTTAGATGACTTTTTTTACTTCGGAGATTGTGCATATTTACTGATAATGGTGGACTGTAGAATTGTGCATATTTACTGATAATGGTGGACTGTAGAAGTTTGAGTAGACTTATGATGGAACTGTTCTGAACTGGGCAGTTTTGTCATTATTGGTGCATGCATTTTGTTTCACTGTTTACTGGAAAAATGTTCAAAACAATAGGAAGGTGTATCAAAGAGCACATGCATGTTTCATATGCAAGGAGCCTATGATTTGAAAACAGCCCAGAATTAATCTTTATCTGCCACTGGTAAAATGTATTTTCTTTGAATGTGGGTTTCAATGCTGTTTCAATGAATGTGAGTTTCAAGGGCAGAGAAGTTTTAATGCTAAGTTTGTTTAGCAGATGTCTTAGTGTTTGTGCTGTAAAATGCAAAATAAAACTTTCAAATAAAGTCCAAATCATCATAGAAGTAAATCAGTATGCACATTAGTGTTTATGGTAAATGGAGTGAAATAGCCAATTAATGTATCATTGGAATGGCTGCAGGGGGATGCTCCATGATTTTGTGAGGGGGAAGGGCGGCAAACTTAAAGACAGCCCCAGCTGAACTATACCTCCCAACTGTCCAGATTTTCAAAGAATGAATACATTTTTGCTTCTTATTTTTGGTTTGTTCCTCATAAAATGTGTGGTTTTCTGGCAAAATCATTTAGGAATTAAGTCACTAAATAATGGCACACTGAGTTTCAGACTTCATAACCTTCAGAAAAATGCATGCTAAAGTAAGACCTGTTGTTCTATCAACTGTCTCAGCTTATACAAGAGCAATTGTTAGTACTGTTTATATGTTCCCCCAATATATTTGGCCTTTTCCAGATTTATTGCATTAACAGGTTGAGAGGTACATACAAATAAATTGCTTTACAGAATTAGGCATAGCCAAACCTCTCAACTGTCTCTGATTTTGGCTCAAAATGTTGCTCTTCGCCTAATAATCCCTCCGCAAAATAGCAATTTTGGAAGAACACTTGGAGGGTTTACAATTAAATAACTGTAATAATCAGAGTTATAGATTACTATTATTTCAGAAATGCATGTAGATTCTTTTATTTTTACAGCTACTCAAGTTAATACTAATATTAAAGTGTCCCTTCTTTGACAGGTTCCCAGCTGTATTGTGTGGCTATTTTATATTTTTACATCACATCTTTGGTTCATTTTTCATAAAATTGTTTTTTTTTAGCAAATTAGTGACAAATCATTAAAGACTGAAGTTAGAAAATAATGACAGACATTTGAGTTTCAGATTTCATACCATTCAGAAAATTCATACTAATGCAAGACCTATTCTATTATCTTTCTAAGTTTATAAGAGCAATATTTAAAAAATTGTCCCTATTTTTGGGCCTTTGTCTCACTTCTTTGTATGGCTTTGTCCAGATTTCTTGCTCTGAGGTTGAGAGTTATAACAAATGTGTCAGGGCCATCACAGTCAGCCAGAGACATTTCAAATTGTGACATACTTGTTGCACCCCACTCCCCCATGTAGTGACTCTGGATGTGTCGAAGCAAGGCAAGGAGTAGTTATGTAGTGTAAATGTGCAGAGTATCCCCCCCCACCCCATCCAAGGTAGACACAAGTACTAGAGTGGCTTTTCATCTGTCCTTGATTTTTGCAGGATGGTCTGGTTTCTGTCATATTTTTTGTACTGTTGATTTATGCTTATTACTCAAAGTGCCTGTTGCTCTGTGTTTAAGTAGCAATACTTTAATGACCATCATGTAAGCTTGGCTGAGATTGTAAGATGCAAGTAAGCTTTAATAAGCATACTGTTAAATAATTGCCAACATTGAAAGCCTTTCTGTTGTTGCCATGTAGAGAATACTTAACTAGATAATGTATAAGCACCAGGCCTCGGGTATTGAAATGCATATGATAGTATTTGTAATAAAGGACAGGATTACATTATTTTAAGAAGCTCATTACACTTGGAGACTTCCAGTCATCTCTGCAGGCTTTACCCGTAAAACTAAACAGAATGCCAATCATGTGGTCCATAACCTGTACAGTAATCCTTTTAAGCAATGTATCTTGAGCTTATTTCTTGTTTACTTTTCATTTTTTACTTTGATCATGTTTTCCCCATGAAACAAGTAGATAATTGTCAGGCAGCAGGTCTTTTTTTTGGATAAGAAAGATTTTTACAAGTGGGGACATCAGAGATTTCTACTTTCAGCATGTTACTTGGTACTTTAATAAAGCTGAATATAAATTATAATTAGAACTGCAGTGCAAGAAGTGGTTTGAGTTGAGTGCTGCTTTTTTTTCTTATACTTCATTTTGACTGGTATTCCATTAATGTATTTAAAAAGTAATCTATTTTTTCATGCCTCACAACCTTTTTGTTTCCATCTAGATATTAAGTAAGCTGTCATGCAGTCAATGCATTGAAATATTTTTATTCTTCTGCACTTCATTTTGTCTTGATTGGACTCTCATAATGACGGTTTGGCACCCAGGTTTTTTTTTTAAGCCTCCTTCTAGT
>NC_056733.1:711202872-711351617 GCF_019279795.1 Protopterus annectens | reverse complement strand
GCATTAGGCTCTCATGTGATAGGGTCTTATGAGGGCTGGCAATTTTGAGGCGGTCTGCATAGGACTTTGTCAGAATGCCCTGTATTCTTTTTGTGAGGAACTTTTGCAGATGTTCCATTTATTTCATCTGCCTGGTCAGATGTATACTGAAGAGGGCATTATACTCTGTGATGGGTCTTATGAGGGCTGAATCCAGTGGCAAGACAACTTCCTTAGACCTAAATGCCATGCCCTTATTGTGATGCACACCACTGCTACCAATATGTGATGACACCAATAGGTGACATCCTCATGCTGGGCCATTAGTCAAGGAGCCTGAATCCTCACCACTGACACTGGAGAGGGACATACACTTGGTACAAGAATGCATGGATCGTGCTATCCCAAGCAAAAGCAAGACTCACGCCTCCAAGAAAAGGAAACCAGTCTGGTGGACTCCTGCCATAAACAAGCTATACAATAGAAGTAGGAAACTAGTACAGAAAAGAGTAAAATCTCAAAAAGGGAAGACATCCCTGATCAGTATCAGCAAGAAACTACGGTCCCTCATAAAATCATCCAAGGTGAGTTTCGAAAGAAAAATTGCCAAGGACTCCAAAGATAACCACAAGGCATTCTTTAGCTATGTCAAGAATCTAAGTGGCAATGCTCAGATCTGCTTGGAGTTAGTGTAGAATGGTACAAAATACACTGAACTGACCGATATTGCCAACATCCTGGCAGACAGGTTCAGTGCAAACTTCACCCCCAAAAGGGCCCATAACCATACAGAAGAATGTAGAGCACCTGAAATCACAGACACTCAGGTTAGAACAGCCCTCTCCAAAGCCAAAAACACAGCATCAGTTGGACCGGATGGTGTCCCAGGCTGTGTCCTACATGGGCTCAAAGATGAACTAACCCCTTACCTAAACACACTATTGAAACTCAGCCTCTCCACAGGTTACATATGGATAGAGTGGTGCACAGCAACGGTTATTCTGCTCCACAAAGGTGGAGCCACAAAAGACCCCAGGAACTATCTCCCTATAAGCTTGACTAGCTTGGTCTGCAAGGCTATGGAGCACATCATCATGGAACTCATTAACAGAGACATTGGGAACCTCCAAACACTGGACCCTACCCAGTTCAGCTTTGTTAAGGCAGATCATGCCTCCTAAACCTGGTGGGCTTCTTTGAGACAGTTACCAAGGCTATAGACAAGGGAAAGGTGGCACACACAGCCTACCTAGACCTCACAAAGGCCTTTGACACCATTCCCCATTCTGATATTATAGAAAAGATCACCAGCCTGAACATAAACCCCTATGTCACAAGATGGGTTGCCAACTGGCTCATGGACAGAACCCACATGGTAAGAGTTGCAGGAGTTAGGTCTGACTCTAAACTGGTTACAAGTGGCATTCCCCAAGGCTCAGTCCTAGGACCCCTCCTGTTTGGCATATACTTCTCAGAGGTACAGGCAAGTACAGGAGAACTATGGCTGACCAGGTTTGCAGATGACTGCAAACTAGGGGCTATAATTGACTCTCCGGCTGACACAGACATCCTCCAAAAGGGTCTCACTGAGACGGACACCTGTTTTCAAAATCATGCCCTCATGCTAAATGACAAAACGTGCATAGTCATCCCCTTTGGAAAAAACAAAGTACCCACAAACTACCACATAGGTGGTAGTCCCCTAAATACGGAAGACGTAATAAGGGATCTGGGAACCCAAGTATATAGTAAGCTCTCCTTTGATAATCACATTGCCAAAGTGGTTAGAAAATCCTTCTACATGGCCCACCTTATCACAAAAGGGTTCGCATCCAGAACAAATGAGGTCATTGTGTCCCCCTACTCATCGCTCATCAGACCCACCATAGAGTACAACGCCCCATTTGGGATGTATCTTACAAGACACCTGCAACAGCTGGAAAGACCACAGAAGTACCTCACCAAGATGATCACTGGCCTCAAACAGATGCCCTATGCAGCTCGACTGAAGAAACTCCAACTGTACTCAGTTGCATACCACCTACTCCGAGGTGATCTCTGCCTGACATACAAGGCCATGTCCAACCCAGAACTGATGGACATGCTCCACCTAAAGAAAGCTTATCCTCGAGTCACACACTCTAGGGATCTAAATCTCACTACAACAATAAATAGGACATGCTGGAGGATAGATTCCTGTCACAGAGACTTCCCATGCTTTGGAACAAGATTCCAATCTACATTAAACGAAACTCCTCGCTAACACACTCTTCCGAAGCGAAGAGTGGATGGGAAGAAAGTTTACCGAGGGGATCACTTCAGTGGCTCTACGGACAGAATTGGCGGGAACTAAGACAAAGGGGCAGAGAAGGGGCGCGATTCTGGCTGGGCTTATAAATGCCTTCAGGCAGATAGCCTAGTACATACCTATGAACTTATGAACCTATGAATACAAATGGATACACTCAAAATTTCCAGATGCAGACCTCTCTGCAACAAATACAATTTCCCTTAAGAGTACACAGGGAACACACTCAGCCCGGGGTCTGGATTTCTCTATATCTGTCTCCATCCAGGTCCCCAAAAATACTTCCCACTGGTACAGCTGTAGGGTTAGATCCTCAGCCAATGTCCAAACCAAGTCCTCCAGCACCCTCTCCATAAACCCAGCACTTTGTATCCCTGCCCCATTTAGCTGACACACATACTCTTTAAGATTTAATTTTCACACACACACACACACACACACACACACACACACACACACACACACACACACACACACACACACACACACACACACACACACACACACACACACACACACACACACACACACACACACACACACACACACACACACACACCTGGAAAAGCATGAATCCTCACCACTGACACTGGAGAGGGATGTGCACTTGAAATACAAGTGGATGTACTCAGTATTTCCAGATGCAGACCTCTTTGCAACAAGTACAATTTCCTTTAAGAGTACACAGAGAACACACTCAGCCAGGGGTCTGGATTTCTCTATATCTGTCTCCCTCCAGGTCCCCAATAAGACTCCCCACTGGAACAGCTGCAGGGTTAGGTCTTCAGCTGAGTGTACAAGCCAAGTCCTCCAGTGCCCTCTCTGTAAACCCAGTGCTTTGTTTCCCTGCCCCACTTAGCTGACACACATACTGTTTAAGACTTAATTTTCACATACACACCTGGGAAAGGTTGGCACAGATTACCCTTTCAACCAACTTTGCCCAGACCGTAAGGTAGTTATCACTGCCACCAGGCTGTTACTATAAGGCTCTTAACAAAGGGTATCCAATTATACAGTGCAATATTATTACTAAAACAAATGGTGGTAGTTCAACAAGGCCTTCTGGAGTGGCCCACACATTACTTACTTACTTACTTACTTATGCCCGTCACCCTTGACAGGGTATGGGCCACCAACTACAGCTCTCCACCGAATCTTGTCCAGGGCCAACTGTTCTATTTGGTTCCATGTGTAGCCTCTAAGCTTAGCATCTGCCTCAAAGTCTCGCCTCCAGATGTTTCGTGGGCGGCCTCTTCCTCTCTTCCCCTGAGGATTCCAGCGCAACGTCTGTCTTGTAATATTGTTTGCTGGTTTGCGAAGAGTATGCCCGATCCATCTCCACCTCCTCCTCTTAACTTCTTCCCCAATCGAAAGTTGGTTGGTCCTTTCCAAAAGGGTGGCGTTGCTAATAGTGTCTGGCCATCGAGATCCGTAAAATCTTCCTGAGACAGCTATTTGTAAATGTCTGAAGTTTTTAATGGTGGTCTTGTTTAACCCCAGGTCTCTGCCCCATACAGCAGTACTGACTTCACGTTAGAGTTAAACAGCCTTATCTTGTTGATCAAGGATAGTTCTCTTGTTTTCCAGACCCTATTTAACTGTATGAAGGCTGCTCTTGCTTTTCCTATCCTTGCCCTGACATCAGCTTCTGATCCGCCCTGCTTGTCAATTATGCTGCCAAGGTAGGTAAAGGACTGCACTTCCTCCAGTGGCTTCCTTGCAGAGTAATAGGGTTAGTATTTGTGGAGTTTAATTTAAGGATCTTTGTCTTCAGATTGTTAATGTTAAGACCCACCTCTAGTGCTGTAACTGCCACCAAATTTGTCTTGTTTTGCATTTGCTGCTGGCTGTGAGAGATGAGGGCGAGATCATCAGCATAGTCCAGATCTTCCAGCTGATTCCATAGGGTCCATTGGATCCCATTTTTCTGTCCTGCAGTAGATTTCTTCATAATCCAATCGATAACTAACAGGAAGAGGAATGGTGACAGTAAGCATTGCCTGACCCCAGTTTTTACTTGAAAGCTTTCAAAGAGCTGCCCTCCATGTATAACCCTGCATGATAGACCATTGTATGAGTTCTTTATCAAATTTACTATTTTCGTTGGTATACCATAGTGCTTCAGAAGGCTCCACAGTGTCTCTCTGTCACGGCTATCAAGCGCCTTTTCAAAGTCAACAAAGTTGATATACAATGGTGAGTTCCATTCAACTGACTGTTCCACAATTATTCTGAGCGTTGCAATTTGATCAGTACACGATCTATTTTTGTAAGCCTGCCTGCTCTTCTCTCAGCTTTTTGTCAGTGATGTCCTTTACCCTTTCAAAAGGATCACGGTTGAAAACTTTTCCTGGAACTGATAGAAGACTGATGCCTCTGTAGTTGTCGCATTTGCTAAGTTTGGGTCCCCTTTCTTGGGAAGCTTATTGAGATGGCTCTCTTTCCATTCTGAAGGAACAGTTTCCTCTGCCCAGATTCTTTCAAAGAGTGGATACAACATCTCCACTGATGTATTCAGGTCTGCTTTATGGGCCTCTGGCGAGATGTTATCTGGTCCTGCAGCTTTCCCATTTTCATTTGGATGATGGCTTTCCTGATCTCCTCCTTGCTTTCGGCTTTTCACAATTGATTGATAGATCTTCATTGGCTGGCTCAATAATTGGAGGGTTTAGAGGTGACGGTCTGTTTAGAAGTTCTTCAAAGTGTTCCACCCACCTTTTCAGTTGATGTTCTATACTATTGATGGTTTCCCTTGCTTATCTTTAACAGGTCTCTCTGGCTTACTGTACTTTCCTGAAAGTCGCGGTGATATCATACAACATTTTTGTGTTACCACTGTAAGCTGCCAGTTCTGCCTCAACTGCCAACTGTTCCACATAATTGTTCTTGTCTATTTTAATGCATCCTTTGACCTCTGGGCATCTGCATATTCTTCTTGGGCCTTGCTCTTGGAAGCTCTGGTTTTACTGTTATTTACTTTTGCCTTCTTCCTCTTTCTGTCTTCTATCTTACCAGTGTTTCTGCAGTGATCCACTCTTTCTGATGATACTTTTAGTCCCAGTGTCTCTTGACAAGCTAAGTTTACAGCCTTTTTCACATTCTGCCATGAGCTGTTTACTCCACCCTCCTCAACCAGTTCTTGTAGCACTTCAAATTTGTTCTTCAGTGCAATGTTGAACTGTTTTTTGTCTGAGAATCTTTCAATAGATGAACATTGTATTTGATTCTCCTAGATGACTCTTGAACCTGGGTTCTTTTTAGCTTTAGCTTCAGTCTAGCCACCAGCAAGTGATGGTCAGATGCTACATCTGCCCCTCTTTTCACTCTGACATCTTGTAATGTTCTTCTAAACTTTCTACAGATGCATATGTGATCTATCTGTTTTTCTGTTGTATAGTCAGGAGAGACCCATGTATTTTTGTGTATCCGTTTGTGGGGAAAAATGCTGCCTCCAGTGACCAAATTGTTGAGAGCACATAGATCAACAAACCTTTCACCATTCTCGTTGATTGTTCCCAGAGCATGTGTACCCATGATTTGCTCATATCCTATGTTACTGGATCCAACCTTGGCATTTATATCACCCATAAGGATAGTAAGGTCTTTGTCTGGGTAGGTCTCGAGGATCTGCTGCAGTCTTTCATAAAACTGATCTTTATCTTCCTCTTCACTGTCATTAGTTGGTGCGTAGCACTGGACCACATTCATTACAATTTTCTTCCTCTTTGTAGATGAAGCTGTGATGATCCTGGGGCCATGTGCTTCCCATCCAATCAGGGCTCTCTGGGCCTGTTTAGCCAACATAAGACCAACCCCTTGGGAGTGAAGTGCTTCACTGTCCTCATGTCCAGAATAAAGCAGCAACTCTCCTGTAGATAATCGACACTGACCAGCCTCTGTCCACCTTGTCTCGCTGATTCTAACAAACTCAAGTTGTTATTTCTCATTTCTGCTGCCACTTGGGCTGCCTTGCTTAGCTCATACATGGTCCTGACATTCCATGTGCCAATGTTTATTTTCCTGGTAGAGAGAAGGGTACTCTGCTTTGTGGCGTCCTTTCAGCTTTGGCCACAAAACTTCATAAATCTTCCATTTGAAGAACTCTCCTCTTCCAAGACAAGATTGTCTGTGTTTCCTGTAGTTGGTGTTTTTGTAGCAATTGGCCACACATTGTCACCAAATAAATATAAGAAATCTCAAAGGCTAGATACTTTCTGCAAGGACCAGCCACAATAAAAGTTTTAGATATATTTAATAACAAATAATAAAAGAGTATGAAAATATTGAATATATATTTACAGTAAACCAAAGAGTTCAAATCACAGAAAATATTGAAATTAACATTGATGGGCAGACTCATACAAATAAAGAAAAACACTCTATAAACTAAGCTTCACTATATTTCTGACTGAATCTAAAAGTATTACTTTTCCATAGTTAAGCTACTTACTACCACAAGACAAGATGCTGTGGGTAAGGGTATTTCTAGTCAGGCTTCATAAACAGTATACTCAATGTGCTGAGATTTCTCTTTGTAATATCTAAAATATAATTTCCAAGAGGACTGGCAGAATGGCCTCATCTGGTCACCTCACTCTAGGTTCTCACAGTATTCCCCTTTGAAGCTGAGGCAGGGTCAGCACAGACAGCCACAATACACATCTAAATGTTGATGGAAGTGCCTAGGGCCTCCCCTCTTTTTACTGAGCTAATGGACAAAGGATTTGTCCTAGACATACCATATCCATTTCTAGTCATCACAGTGGGGTACCTTTTAATGATTTAACAGTTCATTTATATTTCCCTTATTTTCCTTAAAATAAGTTAGCTGGTTAACCATTCACTGTCTCAGTGTCGTCTATTAAAACATATACATTTAATTCAGTTACACTAATACATGTACATTTCTTTTTATTTCAGTAGGGTGCACTGTTGATACATTTCAACACAAGCAAATCTCACAAATAAATTTTCAGTACTAGCATCTTGTACAGATCATTTTGCTGTACAACTGACATGCAGTTCTAATACATTTGTGACATAACCATCTTGATATGCAAAGGACATATCATTCTTTACAAAACTCCAGCTGGCTATGCTGGCACTTGCCTATATCATCACACCAATTATCAGTTGAGCAACATAGAATGGTTTCTTACTACCTTGGACACGTTTTGGTCAAAGACGAAGTTACTATCTGCATGTGTTCCCAAATCCCTGACTACCATGGGTATTCTTAGGGACGTTTTATCCATGATGCACTGTCTTAGGGTGACCATCTTCCTGAAGGTACTATCATACATTTCTTGACTTTGAGTTTTTAAGACGTGGCTTTGGCACCATTCATTTGTTTTTGCTAGTCTTTCTTGCAAGATGGGGGGATTCTTTTACTTCTCCTAGTTTGCAGTCATCTGTGAACTTGTTCAGCCAGAGGCCTTTCTTATTGGCCTTTACTTCCAAGAAGTAGATACTGAAGAGGAGTGGGCCTAGCACAAGGATTGAGGTATTCCACAGGTGACTGGCCTCTTTGAGGGGGGATCTCAACAGTCCTAACTTCCTGGTTCCTATCTGTGAGCCAGCTGGCTATCCAGCATGTTTTATAGGAGTTTATGCCTAATTCCATTAGTTTGTTTACAATGCCCAAGTGAGGTATTGTATCAAATGCCTTAGCCAGGCTAAGATAGGCAGTATGTACCATTTTAACTTCATCCATTGCTTTGGTGACCTTCTCGAAGAAGCCACTAGGTTTAGTAGGTATGACCTGCCTTGGACAAAACCAGACTGGGTTGGGTCCAGTGTCTGAAGGTTGCCTATGTCATTGTTAATCATTTCCATGATAATTCATTTCATGGATTTGCATATAAGATTAATCAGATTAATGGGCCTGTAGTTCCCAGGATCCATTGATGGTTCACCCTTATGTAGAGGGATGACATTGCAGTCCTCCATTCCTGTTGCACAATGCCTGTTCTGAGACTGTAGTTGAATAGTGACTTCAGTGACTCTGATAAGTCATATTTCAGGCTATTCAGGAGGCACCCTTGGATATTATCAGAGCCCATAGAGGGTGTGGATTTGGCATTAGGGAGCACAGACAGGACCTGCTCCCTATTTATAGTTGGAAGGTCTATGTGCAAAGGTATTTCCTGGGAGGTGGCAGGGGGTGAGTGGGAGTTAAAGTTGGAGGTGAATTTGTCAGCCAGCAGATTCATTGTATCACCTGGCTCAGTGAATGTGACTCCATTAACCACCAGTTTTGCACAATTTTTATGCTGCTTTTGAGAATTCTGACCCAACTGAGGAAGACCTTATGTTTGGGAAGCTATCTTGATCTTGAAATTGGCTTACTTAGACTTAATTAGCCCACTTAGTTTTCTGTTAATGGGGGTTCTTGTTTGTTTGGGTGTTACACTTCTTAATTTTAGCTATGACTGTGTTTCTTTTGCTGTATAACCTGTTTAATTTAGGATTCTGGCTTGTTTTTGGAGTTAGTTTTGGGCTTAATTCTGGGAGGTACAGCAGCCTCTGTGCAGCGATTGACGCGGCTGTACAGAGTTTCTGTGAACAATGTTGCATAGGTTGCTGTGTTGTTTGGGTTTGGAGGGGCATTAAATTTTGACAAGTTATCACTGAATAAAAGCTAGTTTGCTTTGGAACAGTTCCTAGCTGTTTCAGGGTTTACTGGGGTTACAGAATTGCTTTTTATTTCGAAGGAGACAACTTTGTCATCTGACCTTACCTGAGAGGAAAAGAGCTGCCAGGAATTGGATAACTAATCTAGTTCTTGCTCAGCAGTAGAAACGATTTTAGAGATGATGTTGAAAATAGTTCTAAAATCGAAGTTGCATATTTTTCTAGCACCTTGAGGAGATTAGGATGTTTGTCAAGTACAGTAATGGAGTGGAAAGGAAGTTTTTTGTTTAAAAAAAGGTTCCCTGTCTGCACCATATCTGACGTCAGAAGCATGTTTGGAGCTTATTCTCTACATGGTGGGATGTGATTAATATTGTTAATTCTTACAGTTCATACAACATGTTAGAGTGAGTTACTTCAGCAATTTCTTTGTTTACATTTGTTTAAAATGGTTTAATGTTTGCAGTGTTGGGATCATTTCCTCCCTCTGATTGCAGTCCGAACTGTACTTGACATGTTTTATAGTTACATTTCTTTATGATGGTTTACTTTTTGAAATTTTGGTACCATTTCCAGCCTCAGAATTGTGCTTGTTAACACATTTTCATTGCCTTGGCTGGAGTATAGAATTCCAGTTCTGTAGATGCACAACTTAGATTATGCTGGTCTACACAGTTGGTGGTTTAAAATAACAAAACATGCAACAATACTTTGCAAATTAAAAAAAAAGGAACAATACTTTCTATATATAGAATGTGACTCTGGTTTGTTAATTCACAGGTTTTACTTTAACTACACACACAAATACTAATCCTTTCATCTGTTTGTATTTATTGATTTTACACTTTTTGAGAGACAAAGGATGCATCACAGAACAGCAACTCAGTTCTCTCTTAGCAAAGGTGAGTTTTAAAAGCATTCAAAGTGTGGTTTTTAATTAAAGAAGTACAGACATACACCGTAATGAAATGTGAAAATGTGGTTCAATTTTATTTATTTATTTACCCAGGTTAGTCCCACTAGGCTAGTAGTCTACTTTTAAGGGAGACCAAGGTGGTATTTATACTACTAGGGGAAATTTGGCAGGGCATTGGGTAATTTCCCCATCTCTTTCCAGTAGGTGCCGTGGGATCTTTTACATTCACGTGAGCTACCACCAACTTGGGCAGATGGGGTCACGGCTTAACTTCTCATCTGAAGGATCCAAGAATATTTTCAATAATTCAGGTTTGCATGCATTTAAATATATGCAACCATGGAATTTGATTGAATTCCAAATGATTGAATCCAAACATTGTTGAATGTTTTCATGGTTGAAAGTTCATTTAGTCAAATGTGGGTTAGTTATACATTGTGCTGTATAATGTTTCACTTAATTTGGAATTTTACTAAATAGGGATAAGTAAAATAAGTTCCAACAATTTGGATGAAATTATTTAAGATACAAATGGGCATTGAGCAAATGGTAATTATCGTGTGTCTATTTTGTGTGTGTGTGTGTGTGTGTGTGTGTGTGTGTGTGTGTGTGTGTGTGTGTGTGTGTGTGTGTGTGTGTGTGTGTGTGTGTGTGTGTGTGTGTGTGTGTGTGTGTGTGTGTGTGGTATTTACACACATATATGAGTACCTCATCAAACATCATAAGGAGGAATGAAGAAAGAACAATCATTTTAGAAATAATCTAAAATGATCTAAAACAACAAAAAAATATAAAAAATTTTTGCACCTCTCACATGAGGGCTGCACCCTCCACACCCCCTGCTAATTATGTATGGTAACTCTGAGATCAATCAAGAATAGCAGGGTAAAGGCAAATTCTCTGACCCCACTGCACCACAGTCTCATACAAAAGATAGTCAGCTAAAACAGCATTAAAAAGAACATTTGCTCATATTTATAGCCACAAAAAGCATTTGTTCATATGAGTGTTTTGTTTTGTATTGAAACTGTAAATAAAACAAAAAAGACATCCAGCACTGTGGGCTTCCTTAAATAGCAGGGCTTTATTTTCCAGTGCCCATTGCCCAGTACAGCAGATCTGGGTTTTGTCAAAGTGTGTTCTTGGTAGTCAGTGTCACAGTACTAATTCTTGGGTCTTCCTGCCATGCAGCAGCTTGCAACCAGTTCAATTTCCAGAGTCTTTACATCATTCCTAGTCAATGGACATCCAAAGACCATTAGGATATCAAGGTTTAAGATGGGTGTCTGACGCCATCTTCAGCTCTTTCTAGCCATGTAGTCCGATTTGCTTCATGTGTGTTTCATATGTTCACAGTCAGTCGGTTGGCTTGTTCTTCCAGAAAACCTTCTTCCTCCAGCCAGATAAATCCCCCATTGTGAAAATTTCTCTAGTAATTTAATGTTCAGAAAAGTCAACAATTGCTTGAAGTGTGGAAAGCATATCCCACATAAAGATTTTCACTTGTTTTGTCTGTTCTGTTTGGAGCCTCACCATGATGTCTCTAACTATCCTGACTGTGCAAAATTCTGAGTAAAAACCCTAAAACATATGGCTGAGTTTCTAGCCACCCATATGGATTCCTCCTCTTCACCTTCCCCAGTGCTGTAGCAATCCACTGCTACCACAGGGCCTCCAAAAACTCTGACATCAGTGACTGTGATTCCAGAAAAATAACAAAAAGGCCAGGGACCCTAACCTTACCAAGAAAGCTCCACCTCTAGGTCATAAGTCAGCCAACGACCCAAGTAAGGTGCCTTTGCAGCCCTCTGGTCTGGTGACTCCTTGGCTTGAACCCTCTGGCACAACCTTTCAGAAAGATGCCATGGTCTGTGGTCTATCTGCGAATACTACAACACACATCTGTCAGGTCTGAGGTCACTCAGCAGGCCTCAGCTTCAATGTCTGCACCTTGGGTCTCAAGGGAGAACCCCTCTCTTCCTCAGCTACTGAAACTACTACTAAAGTCATGGTCAGAGGCCGCAGCATCAGGTCACCACTTTTAAATGGAAACCCAAACAAAAGTGAACCACTTCTTTTTAGCCGTCACTGTCAACTTCTTCCCAGACCGAAGCCCAAGACCTCCTGAAAATATCGCAGGAGTTTATGGCCTTTATGAAATCCAGGGAGCCCTCTCATGCTTCAGTGCTGATGCTTCCCCATCCAAAAGGAACAGGGAAGTAGCTTTTCAGGAAGATGGAGATTCATCTAGTTCTGAGGATAAGGAGGAATTGTCTTACTCTGGGCACTTGCAACCAGAAATTTTCTCAGACTTAGATGACACCCTCTCTTTCTCCTTCCCCAGAAGACCTTTCCTTTGGAGATACCATGCATAGAATGAAGAAGGCTTTTAGCAGGGAAGGTAAACAGTTCTCACAGGCTCAGACCTATTACAGAGAAATGCTAATTTTGTCTTCATCCAGGCCACTGGCTGTTCCTCCTGTACAAGTAGTACTGGATGATGCCTTTGAAGACATTGTTTTACACTATGATTCTCTATCCCCTGCTGCTACGAAAAAATATAGGCTTTACAGAGTGCTTGAATCTGACAAGCACCTTTACAAAAATCCACAAAAGGTGTACCTATGGGCTCAACTAGACATCCCTTGCCTAATGACATGGATTTATGTGTCTGTAATTGCCTGGGCTTGTGGAAGGTCCACTCTTATACAAGGTAAGTGACTGTAGCCATTCTCCATTCTCCAGTCACATGGTACAAAACCCGTATGGAGGCTGAGAGTGACCAGCATTAGGTGTGTGGCTAAATCATGCTTCATACTATTTAAGATGCAACTAGGGATATTGTCAGGACCCATTGATGCAGTATTTTTGACTTTTGATAACACTTTTAGGACTTGGTCTTGTGTGATCACTGAGGGCGAACCACTTGCAGGTATATCTTGAGAGACAGACAGAAGGGAGAGAGGGGTAAAGTTGGAGCTAAATTTATAGGCCAGTGGATTCACTATATCTTCAGCCTCAGTGTAGATGACATTGTTCACAACCAGCTCAATGTATTGCAGCGTTGTGGTTTTGAGATAACAAACACAACTGAAAAATGCCTTGTGAAGGTCTTTGGCTGGGTCGGTATTTTAGCTTCAGACTTGGCTTTGGTACATTTTATTAAGCTTCTGAGTTGTTTGTTTCAGTGACAAGGGCTCTAACATTTCTGGGAATTAATCTTCCTTTTTTTGGTCAAAATTATTTTCCTTTTATTATAAAGCTTGTTGATATTATGGTTCCACCATGTGGGTTTGTTTCTGGGGTTTGCCCTGCTTTTATTCATACAGAGTGTGGCTGTATCTATGCAGCTGTTTACATGCTGGTGTAGTGTGGTGCTGTACATTTCTTTGTATTTAGTGATGTTAACTGGGTTTGGTGGGAATTTAAAGCTCACCAGTGCCAGGACCTCCTACATATCCACAAAACAAACAGTACCAGAATTACTCGTTCTAAAGATTTAAACTTTGCCTGTGATATAAATAGGTCCTGCTGGAGAGATAGGTATGTATCCCAGAGACTACCCTGTCTATGGAACAGGCTCCTGATCCATGTGAAGCAGAGTTCCTCCCTAACCCAATTCAATTGCTACCTGGACAATTGGATGTGAAACCAGAAATTCATCCCTGGTTTGGCACCTATGTCTCTAATGGACAGAGGTAGCCTGTAAATGGTTCCTCTCCCAGGCCTCTGCTTACACTTATCAAGGGTATCAGAACTTGTCAGAGATTTGGGATGCATGGCTAGGCTTAAAAAGGCCCTTGTGGTCATTAGCCTAGTAAACACCTATGGACCTATGAACTGAGAAGTAGGTAGTTTGTCAAAGAAGTTTCAAAAGGAATTATGGGTGGAAGGGATCTCTGGTTTTAGTTTTATTTCAAAGGATACTGTTTTATAGTCAGGCATAACTAGTGCTGAAAATATGCAAGGGATGGTGCAAGATGCTCCTATATTAGTAAGGATAAGATCCAAGATGTTATTCCCCCCTGGGGGGGTACTCTGACTAATTGTTCCGGGGCATTGGTACTGCCAAGTCCAGGAATCTCTGTGTTTATGCACTTGTGGTGGAGTAGGTTTCCCATTCTGTAGCTGGATAGTTTAGATCACTTAGGAACATGGTGTTGGGTTTAATACTGAGTGATTCTAGTTCCTGTAGATAGGCACTGTGGTTTTCTTTTGTCATAGAGGCAGTTCTATAGCTAGGTAAAAAATGGGACCTGTGGTGCAGTGGTTAAGGTGTTTGCCTCTAGTCTGCAAGGTTTGATTCTCACCACAGGAAAGAGTTTGCATTTTGGGTTGGGAGGGTGGCTTAATGGGTAAGGTGTTTGCCTTACAAACACAAGGTGCAGGTTTTGGTCTCACTCTTGCAAAAATGGCTTGCAAGGGCAGTTAGCTTAGTACTAAACTATGAACTATGAACCTATTTGGATATGAAGAAGCTCTAGTGCATCCTGCTGCTTTACCAGCCTTGATACGAGTCTCTTCTGGAAGTAGGTTGAGACACCTCCACCTTTTTTACCCTTCTGAGCAGTAGCTGTTCTAAATGGCTAGAAGCATACCTCTCAACCTCTTAGTGCAAAAAATCTGGGCAACGCCCAACAAAATGGGGGGACAAAGGCCCAAAAATAGGGATGTATTTTAAATATGCTCTTATAAACTTAGAAAGTTGCTAGAGTAACAGGGTTTGTTTTAACACACATTTTCTGAAGGATTTGAAGTCTGAAACTCAAATGTATGTCATTATTTAGTGACTTCAATCCTCAGGTTATCCCAGCGATTTACCAGAAAACCACAAGTTTTATGAGGAACAGGCCAAAATATGAGCCAAAAACCTGTACAGTTGAGAGATATGGGTGGAAGGTGTTATAGCCCTGCAGAGCCGGAGTGCTTTCTGGTATTTTAAACCATGTCTCAGTGTCACCACACAGATGTCACTATCCTCCAGGGTGAGAAGGGTTTTAGGGAGTGGAGTTTCTTGTTTAGGTTCCTAGCACTGATCAGTAGCACCTTCATATTTTCCTTTGTTTGTTTCATTATATTGATAGGTTTATCAGATTGGCATTACCTAAAAAAGGGACTGTGTGGGTGGACAATGTTTTTGCCAATAATTGAAACTCTAGAGGGGACAGATGCAGGCCATGATCATATTTTCACAGACGGACAGATATTGGACCTCCTTTGAATGACACCAAAAACTAAGCCAATTATTGAATTCAGGTATTTTTTGGCTCATATTGTGGCATCATCCTTGGGGAAGATAGAATGCTGCTCAGTGCTAAGCTCTTACCTGCCTTGAACATGCACGCACTCTGAGACCTCTTTTATGTGTCTTTTCATATAGCCCAGGGAGGTGCACCTCAAGTCACTGACACCGGCATGAACTATGACAGAGTCATACTGTTACTTGTTCAAGGATTTGTGTGCATGTGTGATCTGACAGATCCCGGCACCATACGGCAACAAACCATCACTCTTTCTTTGCTTAGCCTGGTAGAAGACACATCTATATGTCTTACAATGGAGTCATCCATAACAAGAATGTTTGATGGGGTTAATGCTGTCTTACAAACTCAGCATCTATGACTTTCAGACTCCTTGTGCTATGTGAAGAAGTAGGTTTAATATGCTGAGTGTGCTTTGTGCCTCTGTTGTGTTTTGGAGGTCTTTGAGGTTTAGGCAAGTTAATCTTTGTGACATTAGTATGTGATGGATTATATGTATTGTGATGGCTTGGAGGAGATGTGATATGTGGGGTGTACTGTTGACAGTTGTGGTGTCTGAGTTTACTGTGTGCAATATTTTTCTCTCCAAGGGTATTATATATGTACATCTCTCACAGACTGTGTTATGCTGTTTGAATAATAGATGATCATAGGAAGTTACTAGGCTAATGGCCCTAGGGCCATTGCAAGCCTAGCCAGGTTATACCCTTAGTTCACTGATCAGCACCTACTGCCCCCATCCAAGAGGGACACAGGTGGAAACCCTGGGGTGAATTTACGGTTACCCATCCAATCGTCCAGATTGCGTTTGAAGAGGGCCAATGAGGTGCTTTGTTTGACATGAAGTGGGAGTCTGTTCTAAAGGTGTGGTAACCCCTGGGAGACAAATCTGTTCCTCCAGCAGGTTCTATTAATGTCACATATCAGGTTAAGGTCTTTAGAACAAGTAATCTATGTTCCATTTGACTTGCAGATATGCAGCATTTCCAATAAAGCAGGGTCAGAGATTGCCTTATACGCAAGGCAGAGATCACCTCTAAGTAGTCTGCATGATTCAGAATAAAGTGACAGTGATTTCAGATGATACACATAGGACAGAGGCCCCTTTATGGTCTCTCCAATTGCTGCAGGTGCTTGGAAAGGTACATACCAAAAGTGGCATTGCACTCAATTATTGGCCTGATGAGGGAAGAGTACAGGGAGGTTATAACTTTTTTTTCTAAAAGCAATGCCCTTACTTATGAGATGAGCAATATAGAATGCCCTTCTTACCACTGTGGAGGCACGGTGATCAAAGGTGAAGTTGCTGTCAATCTGAGTGCCCAGGTCTTTCTCCACTGAGTGCGTACATAGAGTGTTGTTATTGATGTGGTAGCTAGCAAGAACATTGCTCTTACTGAAAGGGATGATGATACATTTTTTTGCATTGAATTTAAGGCCATGACTTTGGAACCAATCATTTGTTTGTGTAAGGCCTTCTTGTAGGATGTTGACATCATTTGGAGATTCTATGGCCGCTCCCAGTTTGCAGTCATCGGCAAACTTTGTCAGCCTCAGACCTTTAGTTTTTGCTTGTACTTTGGAGAAATAGATTCAAAAGAGTAGAGGTCCCAGGACTGATAGCTGTGGAACACTACTGGTTACAGGTCTGCTGTTGGAGGTGGATTCCCCTATTTTGACTATATGTGTTCTATCTGTGAGCCAGTTAGTGACCCATCTAATGATATAAGGGTTGATACCTAGCTGAGTGAGTTTGTCAATGATGCCTTTGTGAGGGATAGTGTCTAAAGCCTTGGCTAAGTCTAGGTAGGGTGTATGCACAGATTTAACCTCGTCCAGGGCCTTGGTGACTGGCTTGAAGAAATCCACCAGGTTTAACAGGCCTGATCTCACTTTGACAAATCCAAACTGAGTAGGGTCAAGTGTTTTGAGATTACCTATCTCTTTCTTGATAAGGTCCATGATGATTCACTCCATGGCCTTGCAGATAAGGCTAGTCAGGCTAATAGGTCTATAGTTCCCAGGGTCAATGGAAGCACCACCTTTATGCAAGGGAAAAACTGTGGCCATTTTCCATTCAGCTGGGATGAGGCCGGTGCTTAGACAATGATTGAAATGAGTACCCAAAGGTGTTGCTAATTCTTGTTGGAGCCAATGTAGGATGCAGCCTGGGATGTTATCAGGTCCCATAGATGCTGTGTTGTTGGCCTTAGAGAGGGCGTTTATGACCTGCTCTTTAGAGATACAAAGTAGGTGGTAGGTATGTTATAGGGTATGTGTGGTGGGGACAGGGGAGGGAAGTTTTCACAGAACCTGTCAGCTAACAGGTTAGCTATGTCCACAGGCTCAGCATATGTGGTATCATTAGCTGCCAGTCTGGCACAAATCTGGGGATTTCCTTTTAGGTTACGGATGTAGCTAAAGAATGCCTTATGGTTATCCTTAGTTGAGAAAGCTAATTTGGATGCATAGTTTGCTTTGGAGGACTTCACAAGAAGTCTTATTTCCTTGTTTAAGCTGAGGAGGGAGTTTTTCCAGTTTAGAGCTCACTCCCTCTTACTCCTAGACAACAATTTCTTCCTCTTATTGCAAAGCTCGTTAATGGCAGTTGTCCACCAGGCAGGCTTGCTCTTCCTTGAGGAGCTTGTTTTGATCCAATCAGGTACAGCTGAGTCAATGAAGTTATACAGGTGTTTATATAAAGCATTGGTGTAGAACTTGGCATAGTTGCCAGTCCCATCTGAGGGGGAGGTGCAGTGAAGTTATTTATGCCACCCCGTAGGAGGTTATAATCTGCTTTGGAGAAGTTTTTTAGTTTAGTTGCTGTTGGGGGGGGCATGTGTGATAGTTACTTTGAATGAGAGTGATTTGTGGTCAGATCTCACCAGGGAAGACCTCACAGTGGGGGTGGTACAGTGGTCCCCCATATTGGTAAGCACCAGATCCAGGATGTTGGCACCCCTTGGGGGTGTCAGCCAGCTGGTCCAGGACATTGGAGTTAACAAAGTCAGAGAACCATTGGGCAAGTCAGTTTGAGCATGAGTAATTTACCCAGTCGACAGATGGGTAGTTAGTCACAAAACCATGATGTTTGGATGTATCTTGAAAGACTCAAGTAGATCCAAATAGGCAGAGTGAGCATCCTGATTCATAGAGGAGGTCCTGTAGCTGGCAATGACTTGAACAGGTGTCCTACCAACAGTTAATTGCACTTGAAGTATCTCCAGAGAATCATACTTTTTGACCAATCTGCAGGTGTATTTATCTTTAATGAATATTGATACACCACCTCCTTTAGTTTTCATTTATTTTATTTTATTTTTGTTAACCGGGATGGTCCGACTGGATGAGGTCCATTTTCAGCAGATGCCAGGGGAAAAAAGCTCCAGTTACATCAAAAACAGCACATTACAGCAATACTAATATTATACAAAGTGTAGAAAAAAGCATTTGTTCTACTAGTAGTATCTAGTGAGAAATGAAATAAACAGTACAGACAATTCAAATCAGCAAATATTTACATATGTACATGACTTCAGTTTGTGGTGTGAACATGTGGAAGGAGGTGTAACCCAGTATGGCTGGAGTGCTCTCCACAGCCTTGAACCAGATCTCTGTGACTGCACAAATGTCTGCATCTTCCAAGGTGAGGACTGCTTCCAGTGAGTGCAGTTAAGACTTCTAGTGTTTAGCAGCATAACCTTGAGGGTGTTTTTAGAAGGAATTTTTATGTCAGGAATTTTGTCCTTGAGACACTGCAGTGGTGCAGCGGTAGCATTGTTGCCTCACAGCAAGAGGTTCTCTGGTTCAATTCTCAGCTGGAGTGCCTTCTGTGTGGAGTCTGCATGCCCTTTCTGCATTCGTGTGGGTTTCCTCTGGGTGCTCCGGTTTCTACCACGTTACAAAGACATGCGTCTGGAGCATTTCTCCCCAGGCTTCCTCTGAAAATTGGCTTTGTTCCAATTTGGACTTTCCCAGTTAACAAATACTAAATAAATAATTAAAATAAAAAGGCATTGTGGGGGTGACAAGAGCTTTAGCCAGTAGCCAAAACCCCAGGGGTGACTGATGAAGACCATCTCTGACAAAGCATTGAGGTCTGTCAGTCATGTCATCCCAGGCTGACAGATACTGGATCCCCTTAGAATGACACCAGAAACTAAGCCAGTTATTGAAGTCAATCATTTTTTGTTTGTAGTGAGGCATCATCCTAAGTGAAGGTTAAATGCTGCTTAAGGCTAGGGACATACTTGCCTGAGACACATAATCCTACAGCTCCGGCATGTCTCTCTTCATATAGTCTAGAGAGGTACATCTCAAGTCGTTCACACCAACATGTACTATGATGGAGTCATAACAGTACCTATTGTTGAGAGACTTGAGTGCATGTGTGATATGGTGTATCCTGGCACCTGACACACAGCTGACTGTGACATTTTACTTATCCAGCCTTGTGAGAGGGACATCTGTGTGTCTCATGATGGAATCACGTATGACTAATATGTTTGACTTTGTGTTTTACCTTAAGGGTTTGACCAGTGAGATGCTGGTGCATGAGCTATTATGTGTAATGTGTTCTGCAGAGGAAGTATTATGTGTAGCATGCTTGTATTTGTGTTTGGGAAGTCTTTGGTGTTCAGGTATGTTTCTGGTGAGGACCTCCACATATGTAGGTATGTGTGATGTGTGTTTGGGTGGAGTAGGAGGTGAGGTGTGCATGCTGACAACCCATTCATTGTCATATGTACTAACTGGTGTGTGACAGCATGGATTCAAGTTTCTTAATATAGTTGTATCTCTCACATGTTGAGTTTGTGTGGACTAGGAGTAAAAGGCTGTCGGTGAACATGAGGCAGTTTTTACACTACCTCACAATGCCCATCTCGACCAAGCTGGCTGGAGAAACTGTGGGAAATTGTCCGTCGCAGTAAAAATGATCATCAGACAGCATGAGACAATTCTTACACTGTCTCAAGATACCCATCTCCATCAGGCTGGCTAGAGAAGTTGTGGGAAAGTGCTGGTCCATTATACTGACAGGAATGGCTCTGGGGTTTGAGGTAACTGTAACTGCCTGGAGTTCATTTTTAGAATAATGCTTGGGTGGACTTGCTACTGAGTATTTAAATTTTAGTACAAAACAACTAGTTTGGAAACTGCCTTCTGTGACCAGCAAGAATCAGTAAACTAATTATAGCAAATCAAATTCACTAATTTGATAACCAGTGCAAGCAGTATCAGTACACTCAGTATTAAGCTATTTTATCAAAGGTCTTTTTGCCTGGTGAGTTGTTTTATAAGTACATAAGTACATTTTGCAAACAGCCAATAAACATGGAGAGGGAGGGGCTTATGTTGTCAATTATCATAAGGAGCGGGCAACAACAGATACATTGGGTTTAAGAACACAACTACAACAGGGTGGGTAGGAGGGAAAAGTAATTAGACCCTGAACTAGCCTGACATATACTCACTACATAAGAATGAAACTAGGGTTTAATACCAACAGTCAGACCACTTAAACACAAAATGCAGTGCAGGTATGTACTGGAATTACTAACACAGGCTTAAAGACCTTGACTAAAGCAAATATAGACTGTTAAAATGAATTTAAATTCAGATCAAGAAAGGGAAATACTTATATTTCTTTGTTTAGTGGAACTTTTACAATGTAATAAAAAGGTAGCACTCCTTCTCAGCTTTTCTGATTAACTTACTCATATGCTGTATGGTTTATTTTTTTTTCATCAAAGCCCCACATATGTACAGTTTCCCATTTGTGTACTAATTAGTTTGTTTCTCCTGGCCTAGGCTCGCTATTTCCTTACAGAATTTCAAATTGCTTTTTATGACTCGACGAGTGGATGAGTAACAGAAAGTTCACTCCAGGGATCATTCCAGTTTCCCTATTGGAAAGGGGCTCTGTGAGCTAACATTGAGTGGCACAGTGCCTGTGCAATATTTTTGGGCTAGGCTTGTAAAGGCTCCAGGGCCATTAGCCTAGTGCATACCTATGAACCTATGAACTCGTCATCTTCCTGGCCTAGGAGTAGTCAGTAAACACAGAGTAAGATAATTATATTTTCACATCCTATGTGTAGTTGCTGTAATTCCCCAGTATAACAAAGTTACAATTTCAGTTACAGACATTTTATATATTTCATATTAAAAGGTTACAAGTTCACCCATCTTTTTATGCCACTGAGAAATGCATATATTGCAGATTAAAGCACATAGTTTACATGCTGAAGGTTTTACAAAGTGTACATTTAGCTCACAAATCTGCTGCATTCTGAGACAGAAAACAGCGGCATATTTATTATCAGACATGGAGGGGTCTACATCAAGTGCTCCATACCTCACTCATAAGAGGGACACATTAAGTAGTGAGAGGGGCTTGTCATCTTGGATCAACATTGTAGAATTTCTTGTTTTCTGAAGGTAGAGGAGTCTCTGGAATAGCTGACTTCAGGTTCAGCCTGCTACTTTTTTGGTTCAAAGAATTTAAGCATGCTTCTGTGAGGTTTAATTTCTTCAAGTATTTTGGGTTTCTAATACCATGAAGGGAGTGGACCCCATTTCCTAAGTCAAAATATGATTAAAGTACAAGAAATTAGTATTGTTTCAATCTTTGATGTTAGCCAAAAATTATCTCCGCAGCACTGCAATGTGCTCAGAATTGACTTCTTCTGCAGTTCATATGGAGTTACATGTACTCCTAACATATCTAGATATGGCAGTAAATTCTTTTTTATGAGACCCATTGCTCCTACAACTATTGGAACTGTCTGTGTGTCCTCCTTCCACATTGCCCACATTTCTGCCTGCAAATCCTGGTATTTTATGACTCTCTCTCTCTGTACATAAGACACTGTAATCACTGGGTGTAGCAATTTCAGTGATCAATGCTACCTTTGTCTTCTTTTCAAGGACTATATCTGGTTTTCTCACATTTATTTTTGAACTGTTGGTAATGGGTGATCCATATGATATAAACTTCATTGTTTCCTATAATGCTTTGTGGCTCACATTTCCAGTGCTTCTCAGCTACTTCCATATTATAATGTTTGCACAATCCCCAATGCAACAGTCTTGCCAGATTATTACGTCTTTCAGTATACAGGCCTTCTGCCTTTTGAGTATCATACCCAGCAACAAGATGTGTGATTGTTTCCTATTCTGTTTTACAAAACCTGCATTTGTCTGTTTCTCTGACATGTTCAGTGGACATTGTAAACCAGCATGTATGTAGTCAACTGTCCTGGGATGCCAGTTTGGCTCTTGGTTTAAATTCACCCCTTCTTAACCATTCCTGGATTTGATCCTGATCGACATGAGGTTGTGCCAGTAGTTTCTATACTTGTGACTATATTTATACATTTTCCACATTTTTGCTTTCTCATCTGATCCTTCCCCTTATATTTCTCCTTTTGTTTTTTGGCACATTAAGTTGCTGCCTGATTTTTATCTACTTCCGGTTTGATTTCCATTCCCACTTGACACTGATAGGCTTCTGCTAAACAAAGCAGGGAATTCATCTTAGACTTGTTCTCCTCGTGTTTTAAAACTTTCACAATGTTTGGGTCTTGTGAGGTCAACAGATATGTATGCAGTCCTACAACTACAGATCTATACATGTGATCAGTTTCGAGGAGGCCTGTACCTCCTTCAGAATTCTTAAGCATGAAACATTTTTCTTCTTAACCTGTCCAACTGATCCAGTACCTTTTGGGGTCAGTTCAGCACCCCAAAACTGTAAGTTAGAAGAGGAAGAGTAAACTGGTTTATAGCTTGAACTTTGTTCCTCGATGTCAGGGCTGTTTTCAGTATTAATTTTAGTCTTCTAAAATATTCCTTACTAAGTTTTATTTGCATTTGTTCATGTTTTATTGTTGATCCTTCATCAATTTGCAAAAATGTAAACATTCCCTCCTACTCAAATTCCTTTATATCACATTCCCATCCCAGACTGATATTTTCTTGGTGCTGCAGTTTTCCTGCTTTAACGGTTGCTTCTGCACATTTATCAAGACCAAATGACATTCTTGTATCATCTGAGAAAGTTTTGACTACTTGCAGTTGTGCTTTCAGCCCTTCATCTGATGAACTGTACAGTTTTAAATCATCCACAAAAAGAAGATGAGAAGTCTTAATACTTTGTTGTTTTCTGGGGCCAAATCATACCCATGACCTAATCTGTTAAGTAGACAGCTTAATGGGTTAAGGGCAGAACAAAAGAGCAGTGGTAACAGAGTCGCCCTGGAATAACCCCCTTTGAATTTTTATCCCTGGGATAGTAATTTGTCCTTTATCGTGGCTTAATTACAAAGTGGTTTGTCACTGTCTCATGGTCACTGTAATGTAATCGATCAGTGTAGGGTGTATCTTATACATTTGTAAACACTCCTTTATCCATGAATGTGGGATGCTGTCAAATGCTTTTTTGTAGTCTATACCATACTTAGATTCTTCCTCTTTTTACAATTCTCCATTCTGATTTTATTTAACTCATTCACTCCAGAGCAGCTCAGAAAAAGCTGCCTGCTTAATTCCACCATAGGAACAACTGCAGCCTGAGCTCATTTTCAGAAAATCCATTTGTAATACTATACAGAAAACAAATGTTCATAACTTTTTAACTATAAGAGCTACACTAAAAATGTAAACACGAAAGTTGTTCAGCAGACACTGACCTTTCCAACAGTGTAAATGTTGATAGTGCATATCAAAGTCATTATTAAATATTTGGCAAGGAATGCTGATATTGTGCATATTTTTTACCTTTTTGGAAAAGCAAAGCACAATATTTTGGTCTATGTACCATGCAGACCCATACAATTTGAATTTAATTTGCTAGTATGAATGTCAGCTTTAAAGTGATACCTTAACCATTACTGTGTGACACTCCTTTCATGAGATATTCACAGAAATATGATTAATATATTATTTCTCATAATTGATAAATAAAGCATAATATCTCATCACCTGTAACAGTCAGAGCCTACATATCAGTATAGAAGGTGTGCATCTGAATGTCAGCTTCAAAATGATACATCATTTGTGTGATTACCATGCTCCCTCGCAAAGATATGGGCATAATAATGAAAAGTATTGTAAATGTATAATTTTCATAATCATACAAGACTAAACAAACTGTTATAGCTGTACATGTGTACAGTGCACAGACACAGTTCTTTTACCATGTTGTAAGGAGTAACACTGTCTTCAAAATGAGGTATTACCTCACACAATGAGATACTCCCTTGCAAAGTTATTTACCAAAATATGAAAAAAAATCATAATTTCCATAACCTAAGTCCGAAACAAACTTTCATATCTGCACATGTGTCAAACATAAAGGCACAATTCTTTTAACATGTTAGAACCAGCAATACTGTCTTCAAAATGAGACATTACTTGACGCATTCAGATGCTCCTTTGCAAAGTTATTTACCAAAATATGAAAAAAAATCATAATTTCCATAACCGTAAGTCCCAAACAAACTTTGCTATCTGCACATGTGTCAAACATACAGGCAGAATTATTTTACCATGTTGGAACCAGCAATACTTTCTTCAAAATGAGATATTACTTGGCACATTCAGATGCTCCCTTGCAAAGTTATTTACCAAAACATGAAAAAAAAATCATAATTTCCACTAATGAACCCAGGACAGGCATGGGACTTCAGTGGCAGGCAAGGCCATCTGATCTGTCCGATAGCTGTGCTAGCTACCCTATCAAGACAGCTGATACCACTGCAGTCTCATGACCTCCTTCAGTGTCAGCAGTCTGCTTTACCTATGCCTTTTCTTTTTACATGTGTCCATTCAGCAATGGACCTAAGGGATCAAGTTCTATATTAGCAAGCCCTTCCTGTCATCTAAACTCTACACATGCCTGATAAAGCAGAGTAAAAATAGAAGTATTGCAGGATGGTCACTGACATATTAGATTGTACGTGGTAGCACTCTCCTAAAACTGTTGTCCTTTCTCAGCATCCTCCCAGCTCCTTACCACAGTTATTTGTCAACTCAGAAAAATGCATTTTACACAACACATTTCATAATAGAGTTTTACTTACCATACTGGTCCCTAATTGGTCATGGGTGTTTTCCATTCTTCTCACAAGCTGCATATTACCAATCCTGCATAGCTCTCCTCACGCCATTGTGGAGGTCAGTCAAGAACAAGGCAATGCCCTCCTCAGTTAGGTGAACGCCATCCCTTCTGAACAGGTGAACATCTTCTGTGGTGATGCTGTCATGACAGATTGTAGATCCACCGACCCTGTTCATCAAGCCATGCATGAACCCATTCTGTAAATGTCTGGCCTTGTGAGCTGCCCGTTGACTTTTTGCTGTTTTCCATATCTGCCAAGAAATTATGTCAGACCACACAAAATGACAAATGTGGCCACCATGACTGCAGGTGGTCAAAAATTGCTCTGATTTGAAACTGTAGCCTTCCAAGTGGTTGACTGATGACATCATTCCCTCCAATGTGCAGCACAAGGATGTCATGCTCAGGGTAGATGGAACACTTCTCTTCCAACAACTGCAGTACTTCGCTCCAATGCATACCTCTTCTTGCAATCCAGTATACCTTCACACTGGATGTGGGGAAGCTCAAGTTGTACTGGTCTTCAGTTATGGAGGCATGGCTGGCAGCCCAGTGAATGTAGGAATGGCCATATACCCACACTCTTACTTGTCGTTCTCCTGCTCGTGAAGCCATGTCAGTGTCAGAAGGTGGACAAAACTGCACAGGAAAGAAAATGCAAACAGATTACTACTGATGTTTGACAGATCTATTGGAAGACTACATATGTATGTATATCATAATGCATAACCTGGTTAGACCATCCAAATCTTCACTCCTATCCACAGGGGCATTATTCTTTTCATAAGGTACGTGAGTGGTGATGACGCTACAGAGGTATATACCGACCACCCGTGAAAACACCAAATTACACACAATGGCTGACAAGGGGACACAGAAAGGGCACATGTAAAGAAAAAAAGAAGGGTAAGGGCTGCCACTCCACTAGGGTGGAGTGCAGAGGCATTCATTATCATTCACAACCTCCTTCAGTATCAGCAGTCTGCCTTACCTCTGCCTTTTCTCTTTACATGTGTCCATTCAGCAATGGACATAAGGAATCAAGGGCGGAAGGATTGTGATGTTTCTTGCCCTGACCTGCATACATTTTATAGTACCAGGGGGATGGAGAGTGACTACATAATACTATGTTCAATTGTAGTAGTTCACTAAAATATGATCCTTGTAACCACAATGAGTACATTACTGTGTATCAAACAAATTGAAAAAATGACAGAAAGAAACTGGGGGGGGGGACTTGAAATGTCTCCATGTAGGCTCCAAGCAGACAAAAAACGAAATCTGGCTTATGCATTCATCAATGTGATAACGACTTCTACTTATGTGAATAACAGTGACAGCTGCTGATAGTTTTACATGAAAAGTGAGAATGACTCAGTGTTACATTGTAACTGCACTTATTGTTAATGTGATAATGTCCGGCATATCATTACTGCAAAGTTCTGCATGCTCAGACACAGGTGATAATTGCTGCACATAACCTGTTGAGTAGACATTAATTATATTTCTTGGTGCAGGTGTTATGTAACACAGACTCATTATTATATTAATGAGCCCTTCCTCCCACCTAAAGTCCATACATGACCAACAAAGGCAGGAATATTGCCCAAAATATATGGTAGCTCCATGCTGGTAGTAGTCTGCAAGTAATAACGTTCATCTCACTGAGGCAACTAGTGAGTATAATCAGAAAGAGAAATAAAGTCACAAATCTGTAACCTATCTGGTTGAGTCGTATAACAATTACTCCAAAAAGTAGTAATTCATTTCTCTCACCTAACCATCCCTCTGGTTACAATAAGACACAGAAGTAAAAAGGCAGATATATTGTCCAAAATATCTGGTTGAGCAATGCCAAAAATCAGCATTCCAACATTTCTAGAATTATTTACCAACAGTGTTCCTGAAGACAGTATGTGCATATTGTTACAGATAAAAAATGGCTACACTACAGCATGGACAGAATTCATTCACAGAAGTAGATAAAGACTTCCGATAATATGTCAGTTGTTCCTAGTTCATTCAAGTACACACTTGAAAGCTGGATACAATAAAACAAAACTTTATAATAACCATCTATGAAACCTGATGTAAAGATAACCTATGCTTCTTACACCATATTTGTACCACAATATTCTAAACAATAGATCAGCTCAGAGAACAGGTCATGGCACCATGCTTAGAATTAAACTAAGCCAGTGAATCAATATACACAGCCTGCTCCCAGGACAATAAAATGGCCAAATGGATTTTCCAGTTATGCAAAAACTTTTCAGTGACACAGTAATAAATTATTTTCCCCAGTAAATTCATCAGCTGTTTGTGTTGTGTATGCAAAAGCACCAAAAATCACACAATAAACCACTTTCCCCAGTGGGCACTTCAGCAGTCTGATCATGTATGCACAAGCACTTCCCCGATACACAAATTAATTACTTCCCACAACATCTTCATTAGTACATGCAGGCAAAATGACACATTCACCCAAGCGACCCCTTCAGGAAAATTTTGCGATATGTACACTCACCAAACTAAAACATTTCCCCAAACGACCCCTCAGTAGCATTTCCTAGTATGTGCAGTCATCTAAAGGAGACATTCACCCAAGTGACCCCCTTCAATAAAATGTTGATGTATGGGCAAGCACCAGAATGAAATATCTCCCCAAATGATCCTTTAGCAACAGTTCCTGGTATGTACATGCACCAAAATGAAACATTCACCCAAGCAACCCCCTTCAGTAAAATGTTGATGTTTGCGCAAGTACCAGTATGAAATATTTCCACAATATTTCCAGGAATGTTTGTTGTATGGTATTGCTGAGCCATTTAATGGGTAAGAGGCTGCAGGGAAGGTGGATGGTCTATGTACATCTGGGGTATAGCTGCCTACATACATGAATGGATTATGGCAATTTCTGGTTGTTCCTCACCCAAAGCAATGGTAGTATTGTCATTGATAGAGAACTAGTGCGTACAGCTCATGAGATGAAGGCTGACAGCTGGCAGGTTGGAACATAGAAAGCCTACAGGAAAAAAGTGAAAAAGGAACAAGTGTAGGTAGAATGAAAGTGACAAAATGCAGAAATGAAGAGAAACAATAGGAAAACAAATCACATTTAACCCCATTCACATTAACTGTTGAATACTTAGTTAAAATCTTCTATAAATCTTGAGCTGTGAAGACAGATAAAAGGGAATAATTCCAGTGTGATGAAATACAATGTTTTGTGGCTATTGGCTATATTACTTTCTAAATTATACTGATTCAGAAGATATGTAGCATGTCAAATAATAAAAGTTTAGGATGTAAGGTCAAATGAATGGTCCATAAGGTACTGGTGAATGTTGATATCTGAGTTCAGTACCTTTGCTTCTTTGAGCAAGTCCACCAACAGTGTACATGCTGAATTTCTTCAGCATTGCCATTTCAGCAATTTGATTTGGAAGAGGAATTAATCAAAAATGATGTCAGAACAGAAAACAAAATAAGTCTGTAAATTAGACTGGGATCTGTCACAACCACCTGATCTACCACTAAATCAAGTAGATGGGACCTAAATTTAATATCTGATCTGAAGGAAGACAGACTTAAATGTGCACTGCCCCCTAAATGTGCATCGCCCTTAAGGCCAAACACAATGCCAGACACACTTGTCATAGGTGACTCCATAGTCAGAAACACTGACGTCCCACTCACCAGACTGAACAAGGAGAGGGTCACAGTA
Source organism: Protopterus annectens (assembly GCF_019279795.1). Lineage (NCBI taxonomy): Eukaryota > Metazoa > Chordata > Ceratodontiformes > Protopteridae > Protopterus > Protopterus annectens. The sequence continues at coordinate 711,322,667 of NC_056733.1, read as the reverse complement.
AGCTGCCTGTCGGGCGCTAGAATCCGCCACATAACACAAGCACTCAGGTCACTCCACAGCAAGTACAAGTATGACTCAGTCATTGTCCATGCCGGTGTGAATGACCTGAGACGTACCTCCCTGGACTACATGAAAAGAGACATAAAGGAGCTCTCAGATTATGTAGCCCAGGCTGGTATGATCCTGACCCTGAGCAGTATCCTACCTTCACCAAGAATGATGCCACAATACAGAGACAAAATGATCAGTTTTAATAATTGGCTTAATTTCTGGTGTCATTCTAAGGGGATCCAATGTCTGTCTGCCTGGAATGACATGCTTGACAAGCCACGCTGCCAAGGGACGGCTTGCACCTGTCACCCTGGGTTTCCGGATATTGGCAAAGGCTCTGTCCACACGCATAGTGCCTATTTTAAAAAAGGCTCAAATTCTAAACACAACGCCCTAGAAAACAAGAATGGACAAAAACTAAGGGTAATGCTGCTCAATGCCAGAAGTCTAAATCTCAAGATGCACTCGAAGCCCTCCTCAGTATGGAGAACATCGATGTCTGTGCTGTGACTGAAACCTGGTTCAAGGCTCCTGAGAGCACCCCGGCACTATCAGGTTTTACCTCATATCATGCGTTCCGGCCCCAAAACCCGGACCGTACCACAAAAGGAGGGGGTGTATCCATATTCATCAAGGATACCCACACCTCCAGGCTGGTGGCAACTCACAAAGCATCAGAGACCATTCAGGTGCAATTATCCATAGGCAAAACTGCTCTACAGTTTGTAGCATGTTACAGGCTATCCTCTCAAACTCAGGAACCCCACACAGCCTTCCTGAAGACACTGGAGAGTATAAATGTCTCTCCAAACACCATCATATTGGGTGACTTCAACTATCCAAACATAGACTGGGAACATTACTTAAGCCCCAATACCATAGCCCAAAGGTTCCTGGAGTTCATAAACTCAAATGCTATGGAACAACTTGTCACCATTCCCACAAGAGGTGAAAATATACTAGACCTGATCATCACAAACATGGGGACAAAATGCTCCACACCGGAAGTATATCCCTCATTGGTGTGATCAGACCATAAACTAATCTCACTGGAGATCCACATCCCGCCCCCACCCCCAACAAAAAAGACCACAGTGAAGAACTTCTCAAAAGCCAACTTCACACTTCTTAAGACTGTTGTGGTATCCTTCAAGGCCCCTGAGCCATTGGAAACCACAACCCATGCTGCTGAATCCCTTACAAATGCTTTCTACGAGCACCTCCAGGATTGCATGGATCAAGCAATCCCAAATAAAATCAAGACCCTTTCCACCAAAGGCAAGCACCCAATCTGGTGGACCCCAGGCATAAACAAACTTTACAACAAGAGGAGAAAGCTACTACAAGATAGAGCAAAATCCCTAAAAGAGAAGACATCTCTGATCAATACTAGTAAAAAACTATGATCACTCATAAAATCATCCAAGGCCAACTTTGAGAGAAAAATCGCCAAGGACTCAAAAGACAATCATAAGGCCTTCTTTAGCTATGTTAGAAATCTGGGTGGAAACTCCCAGATATGCTCAGAATTAGTCCAAAATGATACAAAAATCACTGAACCCACAGACATTGCAAACATACTGGCAGACAGGTTCAGTGAAAATTTCTCCTCCCTCCCCAAAAGGAGAAATATCTATCCCAGCAGAGTGTAGCCTCCCAATCATCTCAAATGCCCAGGTGAGAGCTGCTCTCTCTAAAGCTAAAAACACAGCATCAATGGGACCGGATGGTGTCCCGGCTGTGTGCTACACGAACTCAATGAGGAACTAAACCCACACATAAGGCTGCTGTTTAATCTTAGCCTTACCACAGGATACGCACCCAAAGAGTGGCGTCTGGCAACTGTGGTCCCACTCCACAAAGGCGGTGCTTCTCACGGACCCTGGTAATTACCGCCCCATAAGCTTAACAAGCCTGGTCTGCAAAGCTATGGAGAGGATCATAATGGAACTCATAAATAAAGACATAGGGGACCTACAGACATTGGATCCTACCCAATTCGGCTTTGTCAAGGGCAGATCATGCCTCTTGAACTTGGTCGACTTTTTTGAAACAGTCACCAAGGCCATTGATGAGGGTAAGGCAGTTCACACAGCCTACCTTGACCTTGCAAAAGCTTTCGACACAATACCCCACTCGGGTATCATAGGAAAGCTCACCAGTTTAAATGTCAACCCATATGTCACAAGATGGGTTGTAAACTGGCTCAAGGACAGAACCCACAGGGTTAGAGTTGCTGGTGCCATGTCCAACTCCAAGCCGGTCACAAGCGGTGTCCCACAGGGCTCAGTCCTGGGCCCCCTCTTGTTCGGCATCTACTTTTCAGAAGTGCAGGCAAACATAGGAGGATTGTGGCTGACAAAGTTTGCAGATGACTACAAACTGGGCGCCATAGTTGAAAATCCATCAGACACAGATATCCTTCAGAGAGGTCTCATAGAAATGGATAACTGGTGCCAGAGCCATGGCCTTAAGCTAAACACCAAAAAATGTATAGTTATACCCTTTGGTAAAAACAAGGTAACCTCAAGTTACCACATAGGTGGCAATCCATTAAGCACAGAAGAGGTTATCAGGGACCTGGGGACCCAAGTTGACAGTAACCTTTCTTTTGACACTCACATTGCCAAAGTGGTTAGGAGGACCTTCTACATTCCCCACCTGATTATGAAGGGATTCACATCCAGATCAAGGGAGGTCATTGTTCCCCTGTACTCTTCACTTATCAGACCAATGATTGAGTACAATGCCCCATTCGGAATGTATCTTACTCAACACCTGCAGCAATTGGAAACACCCCAAAAGTTCCTCACCTAAAGGATAAAGGGGCTCAAAAATATGCCATATGCTGCCCGACTGAAGAAACTCCAGCTCTATTCAGTCGCATACCGTCTGCTCAGAGGTGACCTGTGCCTGACATACAAGGTCATGTCCAACCCGGAATTAATGGACATGCTCCACCTCAAAAAATCCAAATCCACCAGAGCCACAAGAGCAAGAGACTTAAACCTCAACACGGATATAAATAGGACGTGCTGGAGGGACAGATTCATCACCCAGAGACTCCCTATGCTGTGGAACAGAATCCCGGTCCATGTGAGACAGAGCACCTCGCTGGCTCTGTTCAAGAGGAATCTTGACCAGTGGATGGGAGATCGTAGGTTTACCCCGGGGATCATCTCTGTATCACTGCTGGACAGAGGCACGGCAAACTAATGGGTATAGTATTCTTCAACCTAAGGGGTGGTGAAAGCCACACAACTCTGGCTAGGCTTATAAATGCCCTAGGGCAGATAGCCTAGTATGAGCCTATGAACCTATGAACCTATAAACCCTTCTGCTGCACTGTATTGTCAGAAATACATCTCCCTGTTGTGGGAATAGAACCCACAGCCTTCTGCATCAAAAGAAAGTCTGCTGCCTAAACACAGTAGATAACAACCTTAGGGTAAAATAAATTAAGAAAAAAAAGGAATGCATATTCTGGAGATGAATCCATTCAACAGGAAAAGTAGTAATCATTAAAACGTATAGCTAAGCAAAGGTTTAGTACAATTATCTTGAATGCTAACTGAATTAATAAGAAGCAGAGATTAAGTAAAATAACAAGGCTGAACAAAAGAAAGCATGTTTATGCTAGCTCAACTGTTTCCATAAAACTCTAGGCACAGGATCTTATCAGAGAAATGTAACAAAGTCTACATATGACATTATCCCTGGTTAAATAAACACATTGCATAGCACAACGATCGGTACGGGAAGTACGTGCATCTGAATAACGTGTTTGAAACTTAATAAAAACATTTACAGCTGTTTCAGTGTAGTAGTTTGTGTAGTACTGGTGTAAGGGGCCAACAAAAATGTATATTTATAGACTTTGGTAATCAGAAGTGAAATTAGCGATGGGCACAGTGGCTGTCACCAAACAGCAAGAGATTCTCCGGTCCAGCTCACAAATGGGGTGGCTTTTGTGCAGAAGTTCCACATTCTTCCTGGGTTCTATCGGCATTCTCTGTGTGCACCCATTTCATCCCACATTCCCAAATACCTGTGAGGTAGATTGGGACTTCTAAAATGACCTCTAGGTAAAAGTGCCATGGATGGTTGCGGGCATTCGTGAGATAATCACAGAAGTCGAGTGCGACTTGTGAATGCGTTTGGCTGGATAGGTGTTTTGAGATAAGTGCACAATATCTACATCTGCGTACACACTGTACTGAATCTCGACATTTTAAATTACATGTTATCCCATGTATACAATTCTCTTTATAGTTGCCGCCTCATTCGTAGCCAAGTTATGCCATTTGAAATAAAACTGTAATAATACAAAACTAAGTGAACGGAAGCCTAAGAACTTGTCATCTGCTGGCACTAGTGCCACCCAGCCTTTACTGATAATGATACCATTAATGAACTAAGTGATATGCATTTCATCGTGGAAGCAGTCATCTCATAACTTGAGAAAGTACCTAAGGACTTGTCATTTGACAGGACTAGTGCCATCCACCCCTTAGCGAATGTTTAGCAGATCACACTGGACTGAAACACTCTCACTGCTGCTGAAGTCTGTTTTCTATGTGCCTGCCTTGATCGCTTCATCTCCCCGCTTTTACTGTAGAAAAAAAGTGTTTTGCAAACAGTTGCAATGTAGCACGCAGCTGCTAAAGTGCAGACCAACGGGCGAACTCTCCATCATTTAAGTTTTACTCTAAAGATTCATTTCACTCTCTACTCTTTGCATGAAGGTAGTTAGTATATCGGACTGCCACATAAAAAAAAATAATTTCCAGCAAACCACACGGGTAGAAATTCAAACAATTCTGTTGAAATCTGAATGTTCAGTTATGCTCGTTGGCAGCTAGTCAGCCCAGGGCATATGCATTACAGATAAGTAAAAGTACACAAAAGAATGTAGCAAACCTGCCTGCACTCTCCCATTTCAATTAAGAGAAACAAACATGGGATGCTGCCTTCTGTTCTATTCATCAAGAAAACAGCCCAGAAACAAATTATGTTTCAGAAAAGACTACGGTTTTCTTACACCTTTACTTACGCTTTGCAGCAGTTTTACTGAAACAGAATGAGGCTCCAAACCACTGGCTGCTTGGCCATCTTCTACAAACTTAGAAAGCAAGAAACCCTCTATTTCGATAAAACAAAAAGAAATTAGGTTATGGGTGGAGTTGGTACGCAAGTGGTGGCTCGGATTGCAAGAATCCGATTGGCTGCCACCACTTGCTTTATCAAGCACCTTTTACACGGGATTTGTAGTAAAACTTTAATGTGAACTTAATGCAAAAACACACTGAATCGTAACTATATAATGTAATTTACATGTTCAGTTATGATTTCAGTGTGTTTTACATTAGGCTCAACTACAAATGTGAACTACAGTTTCTTGCACTTCAGAAAGGCACTCGGGGGTAACAGCTTGAAATTATTATCTTCTCATGGCACGCTCGGTGTTAAGCACACAGGCACCATGAGAAGGTACTCGGGGTTAATGAGTTAACAACAAATGATCCTCTGTTCCATATGACTTTCTTTTGTTACTCTTGTATTCTATTGTATTTAAACACTTGCCTATTATTTATCGTGGTGTTGCATTGTTTCTGTCTGTTGTCTCCACTGTGTTTCTCCCACTCACATTCCCTGTTCTTGTTTTGGTGTTAATCTTGGTGGCTTTGAAACTGCCCACCCCTCTTGTAAGTTTGTATTTGGATACTCCTTCTGGGCCTATCTCATTTGCTCACTCAATTGAGTGCAGTGAGATCATATTCTGATTCTGATTTCAGGCACTCCTATTGTGTGCAAAGAGAGCATTTGAGAAGGACAACCCCTGTAGCCTCTTAAACCTGCTGTGTTACCTCCCTCAAAATAAATAAATATATATATATATATATATATATATATATATATATATATATATATATATATATATATACCTATATATATATATATATATATATATATATATATATATATATATATATATATATATATTCAGCTGCTCTTACTGTAATTGTCTTAGTTGCTGTTCTGCGTGCTATCTGTTCGGTTGTTCTTACTCTGTACTTATCACTGCTTGTTAGTAGCCTTCCAATTTAATGCCTTCTGCACTTGTTTTTTAGTCATTTGCTAATTTAATTGCATTTAATTAAACTGTATTTGACGTAATACTGATGCACGTGTGCTAGCCTGCACTGCATTTGAATTGTATTTACTGCTGTTTTAGCTGCTTTTCTGTAAAAAAAAAAAAAATCCTAGCTTGTTTCCTGCCTTTCCTGTAAATTATCTAGTCCAGATACAGATTTGCTGTATCCAGAACTATTTGTAAGCTCCTGAGCCCCCCAAGCCTTTCTGTGTTGGAGGGAAGCCTTCTAGCTTATCAGTGGGAGTGGTAAGCACTAGGTAGCCTATCTACCAAAGGAGGAGAGGTTTCTGGCCCAGAAATTATAGTTTATTGGCTGTTTGGAAAGCTCTTCCATCTCTTTCAACCTTCTGATTCAAAAGCCTGTGTTTGCGCTTGTTTCCTGCCTTTTCTGTAACTAGTCTAGTCCAGGTATAGATTTGCTGTATCCAGGACTCTTTGTAAGCTTCTGAGCCCCCCCCCCCCAAGCCTTTCTGTGCTGGAGGGAAGCCTTCTAGCTTATCAGTGGGAGTGGTAAGCATTAGGTAGCCTATCTATCACACGAGGAGTGGTTCCTGGCCCAGAAATTGTAGCTACTGGCCGTTTGTGCATTTTTTTACATCTCTTTCAACTTTCTGGTTTAAAAGCCACACACGCTTGTTTCCCACCTTTCCTGTTTCTAGCCTAGTCCAGATACAGAGTTGCTGTATCCAGGACTGTTGGTAAGCTTCTGAGTCCCACAAGCCTTTCTGTGTTGGAAGGAAGCCTTCTAGCTTATCAGTGGGATTGGTAAGAACTAGGTAGCCTATCTACCACAAGAGGAGTGGTTCTGGCCCAGAAATTGTAGTTTATTGGCCGTTCGGGCAGTTTTTTCCATCTCTCTCAACTTTCTTGTTTTAAAGTCCATGTTTGCGCTTGATCCCCACTGGAAAACATGAAGGTCCTACCGAACACCCTGATATTGGGTAATTTCAATTACCCTACCATTAACTGGGAAAACTACTTGAGTACAAACTCCCAGGCTCAGCGCTTACTGGAATTTATCAACTCAAATGTCCTGGATCAGCTGGTAAACTCCCCTACCAGAGGCCACAATATATTGGACCTGGTCATCACCAACGTGGACGACAGGTGTTCTGTACCAGAGGTCAACCCATCACTGGTTAGATCAGACCATAAACTAATCACCCTGGATGTCCACACTCCACCACCACCCCTAACCAAGGAAACCACAGTGAAAAACTTTTCTAAAGCAAACTTCACCTTACTTAAGGCAGAGGTGGCAAGTTTCACAGCTCCCACTCTAAAGGATAATACTGCCCAAGATGCAGAATCCTTTACAATTGCACTCTATGGGCACCTACAAGGATGCATGGATCATGCCATCCCTAGCAAAACCAAGACTCACTCCCCTAAGAGAAGGCAACCAGTTTGGTGGACCCCTGCCATAAACAGGTTATACAACAAAAGGAGGAAACTAGTTCAGAAAAAAAGTAAATCCCAAGAAGGAAAGACATCCCTAATCAGCATCAGTAAGAAACTAAGGTCCCTCATAAAATCATCCGAGGCTAACTTCGAAAGAAAGATAGCCAGGGATTTGAAAGATAACCACAAAGCCTTCTTTAGCTAGGTCAAGAATCTAAGTAGAAACTCGCAGATATGCTCTGAGCTAGTGCAAAATAGCACAAAATATACTGAACCTACTGATATTGCCAACATCCTGGCAGATAGATTCAGTGCAAACTTCACCTCCCTCTCACCTTGAAAAGAGCCCACAGCAATACAGGAAAAGTGTAGTATCCCAGAAATCACAGAAGCACAAGTGAAAACAGCCCTTTCAAAAGCCAAAAACACAGCATCAATGGGGCCAGATGGTGTCCCAGGCTGCATCTTGTACAAACTAAAGAATGAACTAACCCCCCCACCTAAACACGCTGTTCAACCTCAGCCTTTCCACAGGCTATTGGTCCATAGAATGGTGCACAGCAATGGTTATTCCGCTCCACAAAGGAGGGCCACAACTGACCCTGGTAACTATCGCCCCATAAGCATGACTAGTCTGGTCTGCAAGGCTATGGAGTGCATCATCATGGAACTCATTAACAAAGACATTGGGAACCTCCAAACACTTGAACCGACCCAGTTTGGCTTTGTTAAGGACAGATCATGCCTACTAAACCTGGTTGACTTCTTTGAGACAGGCACCAAGGCCATAGACAAGGGAAAGGTGGTTCACACAGCCTACTTTGATCTCACCAAGGCGTTCAACACCATTCCTTACTTGGGTATTATAGAAAAACTAACCAGCCTGAACATAAACCCCTAAGTCACAAGATGGGTTACCAATTGGCTTACAGACAGAACTCCCACGGTAAGAATATCAGGCTCCAGGTCCGACTCTAAACCCGTCACAAGTGGTGTCCCACAAGGCTCAGTTCTGGGACCCCTACTGTTTGGCATATATTTCTCAGAAGTACAGGCAAACACAGGAGGACTATGGCTAACCAAGTTTGCTGATGACTGCCAACTGGGAGCCATAATTGACTCTCTGGCTGACATGGGCATCCTTCAAAAAGGCCTTACTGAGACAGACACCTGGTGTCATAATCATGGCCTCAAGCTAAATGCCAAAAAATGCATAGTCATCCCATTTGGGAAAAACAAAACACCCACGAATTACCACATAGGCAGCAGCCCCCTTAATACAGAAGAGGTAATAAGAGATCTGGGGACCCAGGTAGATATTAATCTCTCCTTTGACAATCATATTGCCAAAGTAGTTAGGAAATAATTCTATGTGGCCCATCTAATTACTAAAGGGTTTGCATCTAGAAATAAAGAGGTTATAGTGCCCCTCTACTTGTCACTCATCAGACCCATCATAGAATACAATGCCCCATTTGGGATGTACCTCACAAGACACTTCCAACAGCTGGAAAGACCACAAAAGCACCTCCCCAAGAGGATTACTGGCCTCAAACATATGTCCTATGCAGCCCGACTGAAAAAACTATGGCTGTACTCAGTGACATATCGCTTACTCAGAGGTGATCTCTGCCTGACTTACAAAGCCATGTCCAACTCAGAATTGATGAACATGCTCCACCTAAAGAAATCCAAGTCACTGCGAGCCACGCACTCTAGTTAGCTAAACCTCACCACAACAATAAATAGAACATGCTGGAGGGATAGATTCCTGTCACAGAGACTCCCCATGCTTTGGAACAAAATTCCTAACTACATTAGGCAGAGCCCCTCACTAACACTCTTCAAGAGAAGCCTTGACGAGTGGATGGGTAAAAGAAAATACACTCCTGGGATCACTTCATTGGCTATGCTTGACAGAGGCTCAATTAATTAATCAATGGGGCGGTGAAAGCTGACACACTCTGGCTAGGTTTATAAATGCCCTCGGGCAGATAGCCTAGTACCTACCTATGAACCTATGAACCTATATGACTGAGTTTTCTTCTAAATGACTATAAACTCTGTCAGCATCAATTCCAGTGTCTAGTTTATATGTTGTCGGAAGGCAAGTTGTTGGTCTATAGTTTATAGGATACCTTGCAGGCTCACTCTTAAGTAGGACTGTCATTTTTCCTGTTAAAGGTTGGAGTCTTTTCAGAGTACACATATAAATAGTTCTTACTCATGGCTAAATCTTCATGTAAAGCTGTTAATACTTTTAGCCAGACATTAGGTACTGCACCTAGGCCTGGGGTTTTCCATTTAGGAGTTTTTCTTAATTTTGTTTCCATTTCTTTGGCTGTTACTTCATCCCATTTCATATCTGTACATTTGAACTTTTATTTCTTCTACTTCTTTTTACTTCTATCCATTCACCATCTTTATTATGTTCCACAGTGTCTTCACAGATTTATCTCCAAAAGGTGTCTATTGTTTTTTGATGGTGTTTCTATTTCTTTTACTTTGTTTCCCAGTTCTCTATAAAACTTTTTGGATCATCAATGAATTGCTTATTTTGTACTTTTCCTTTATATTTATCTGCGTATCTTCTAAGTTTTTCTGCCTGTGTCGATATCTTTAGTTTATTATTTGCAATAGTGTACAATAGATGCTGGTTTGTTCTGATACTGAGCATTGCTTTTATCACGCCTATCTTTCAGAGTATTTTTGTTGATCTATTTCCTCTTTTATACTCTTCATACAGTGACCCTTCTTGTCTTAATTGCTTTATAGTTTTCTCTGTTCAGTACTTCCATGATGACATTTGATTTCTCCACTTCCTTTCCCTTACTGCCCTGTGTTTATGTGTTAAGACTTTATGTGTTATTAGTTTAGCTGCACAGTAATGCATCCTATTTACTTCTGTTATATTACATGAATCTCTATGAACAGGCTTGATTACTGTGTTTATTTGTTTTATCAACCTTCTAACATTTTGGGTCTTACTGACTTTCTGTAATCTATTCCTTTCATTGATCTTACTATGTCTGTCCATCTCTATTAAATCATGCAACTCTTCCCTTAGATCATTTTCTTCTAAAATAGGGCACATTCATTGTTCTGCATTTCCTGTGGGCATTCTACAGAAAGTTCCAGAACATCTTCCTGTATCATATTCTCTTCAGCTTCATCCTGTGCCATCTATTGCTGTTTCATATGGGAACTCAGTGGCTTATTCCACCACAACACTGACCGCATCAGAGTTGCCACAGTTTCCTGTTCCTTCCCTTGGTATGTGGCTCCAACTGAACTTTTGCACTTATTTCCTACTGAAGGCTCAGAAGTATCTTCATATGGCAACTGATCCAATGCTTCCCGGTCCACTGTTTTCTCCTTAATTTGGTGACTCCATTGTTATATCATGCTATGATGTTATCAGAGTTAGGTTTTCTACAGTAAATCCTTAACTTCACAGGCAATGCATAACTTCAGTTTATGTTTCTTTAGCTAATCCATTACTAATCATAGTTTCTACTTTACTCTTTTGTTTTCTTATTTTTTGTATTGTAAAAAAAAAAATCCATATCTGGATGCCTTTGCCCGTATTTCTCTTCAAATATCTTAGGTGCTGCTTTTTTGCATTGATTAGTTTTGCTTTCTATTTTGTATAACTGTTGCACCATGTTAACTCGTTCCCCCCACTACAGCTCTTCTGAGTGTGTACCTTTAACTCCCAGTGGGTGTGGCTTCAGCCTTTAAAAAATGAAGTTATCACCTTACAGTTCTAACAAATATTAATTGACAGAGGTCATATATCAATACAGTTGTGTTTGCCGTCATGTATGCTTCAAGATAAAATATTCTGATACCTTGTACGTAGCATGGTTTTGGAATTATTAATGCAAATATGAACAGGCAATATTTGATGCCTAGAGGTGCAGTAGGAGGTAACTACAGAAATGCTTGGAGATGTCACTCGGCTGTAATAAGTTAAATCTCATTTTCTTTCCCATGTCCATATTTCTTCTTCAGATGTCTTCATCTCCTCCTGTTTCTCCTTACTTTGGGGACTCATTGTTCCATCATGCTGCATGCATCATCATCAGTGGTGAAAACACATTGGACCTGGTCATCACCAACATGGGTGACAGGTGTTCCACACCGGAGGTCAACCTATCACTGGTTAGATCAGACCATAAACTAATCACTCTGGAACTCCACACCCCACCACCCCCAACTAAGGAAACCACAATAAAAAACTTGCTAAAGCAAACTTCACCTTACTTAAGAAAGATGTGGTAAGTTTCACAGCCCCCACGCTAAAGGATAATGCTGCCTAAGATGCAGAAACCTTTACAAATGCACTCTCTGAGCACCTACAGGGATGCATGAATTGTGCCATCCCTAGCAAAACCAAGACTCACTCTTCTAAGAGAAGGCAACCAGTTTGGTGTATCCCTGCAATAAGCAGGCTATACAATAGAAGGAGGAAACTAGTTCAGAAAAAAAGCAAATCCCAAGAAGGCAAGACATCCCTGATCAGTATCAGTAAGAAACTGGGGTCCCTCATGAAATCGTCCAAGGCTAACTTTGAAAGAAAAATAGCCAAGGATTCGAAAGATAACCACAAAGCCTTCTTTAGCTATGTTATGAATCTAGGTGGCAACTCGCAGATATGCACGGAACTAGTACAAAATAGCACAAAATATACTGAACCTTCTGATATTGCCAACATCCTGACAGATAGATTCAGTGCAAACTTCACCCCCCTCTCACCTCCAAAACGACCCACAACAATACTGGAAAAGTGTAGTGTCCCAAAAATCACAGACGCACAGGTGAAAACAGCCCTTTTAAAAGCCAAAAACACAGCATCAATGGGACCAGATGGTGTCCCAGGCTGCGTCTTGCATGAACTACAGAACAAACTAACCCCCCACCTAAACACACTGTTCAACCTCAGCCTCTCCACAGGCTACATGCCCATAGAATGGTGCAACAGCAATGGTTATTCCTCTCCACAAAGGAGGGCCACAACTGACCCTGGTAACTATCACCCCATAAGCCTGACTAGCCTGGTCTGCAAGGCTATGGAGCACATCATCATGGAACTCATTAACAAAGACATTGGGATCCTCCAAACACTTGAACCGACCCAGTTCGGCTTTGTTAAGGGAAGATCATGCCTACTAAACCTGGTTGACTTCTTTGTGACAGTCACCAAGGCCATAGATGAGGGAAAGGTGGTTCATACAGCCTACCTTGACCTAACCAAGGCTTTCGACACCATTCCCCACTCGGGTATTACAGAAAAACTCACCAGTCTGAACATAAACCCCTATGTCACGAGGTGGGTTGCCAATTGGTTTACAGACAGAACTCACATGGTAAAAATAGCGGGCTCCAGGTCCAACTCTAAACCAGTCACAAGTGGCATCCTGCAAGGCTCGGTCCTGGGACCTCTACTGTTTGGCATATACTTCTGAGAAGTACAGGAAACACAGGAGGACTATGGCTAACCAAGTTCGCCAATGACTGCAAACTGGGAGCCATAATTAACTCTCCGGCTGACACGGACTACCTCCAAAAGGGCCTTACTGAGACAGACACCTGATGTCAAAGTCATGGCCTCAAGCTAAATACCAAAAAATACATAGTCATCCCATTTGGAAAAAACAAAACACCCATGAATTACCACATAGGCAGCAGCCCCCTTAATACAGAAGAGGTAATAAGAGATCTGGGGACCCAGGTAGATAGTAATCTCTCCTTTGACAATCATATTGCCAAAGTAGTTAGGAAAGCCTTCTATGTGGCCCATCTAATTATTAAAGGGTTTGCATCAAGAAATAAAGAGGTTATAGTGCCCCTCTACTCGTTACTCATTAGACCCATCATAGAGTACAATACCCCATTTGGGATGTATCTCTCAAGACACTTCCAACAGCTGGAAAGACCACAAAAGTACCTCACCAAGAGGATTACTGGTCGCAAACATATATCCTATGCAGACCGACTGAAACAACTCCGGCTGTACTCAGTGGCATATTGCTTACTCAGAGGTGATCTCTGCCTGACTTACAAAGCCATGTCCAACTCAGAATTGATGGACATGCTCCACCTAAAGAAATCCAAGTCACTGCAAGCCACGCGCTCTAGTGAGCTAAACCTCGCCACAACAATAAATAGAACATGCTGGAGGGATAGATTCCTGTCACAGAGATTCCCCATGCTTTGGAACAAAATTCCAAATTGCATCAGGCAGAAGCCCTTACTAACACTCTTCAAGAGAAACCTTGACGAGTGGATGGGTAACAGAAAATACACCCCTGGGAACTCTTCATTGGCTCTGCTTGACAGAGGATCAGTTAATTAATCAATGGGGCGGCAAATGCCGTCACACTTTGGCTAGGCTTATAAATGCCCTCGGGCAGATAGCCTAGTACCTACCTATGAACCTATGAACCTATAACCTGTGTTACACTTTCTACACTAAATCCTTCACTTCTCAGGTATTCCATAACTTCAGCTTCTATATTTTTAACTTCTGCTTTACTGATCTTCTGTTTTATGTTCTTCCTTTGGGATCTTATTTTTGTATTGTGAAATTTTCTCTATCTAGGTACCTTTGCCTGTATTTTTCTTCAAATATCTTTGAAGCTGCTTTTTTGTATTGACTATTTTGGCTTTCCCTTTGCATAAATGCTGCACCATATCAGATCTCTCATAGGTTCATAGGTTCATAGGTTCATACTAGGCTATCTGCCCAAGGGCATTTATAAGCCTAGCCCATAGTTATGTGGCTTTCGCCACCCCTTTAGTTTGAATAAAACTATGCCTATTATTTTGCTGTGCCTCTGTCAAGCAGTGACACTGAAGTAATCCCTGGGGTATATCTGCGATCTCCCATCCATTGGTCAAGATTCCTCTTGAACAAGGCCAGCGAGGTGCTCTGCCTCACATGAACCGGGATTTTGTTCCACAGCATAGGGAGTCTCTGGGTGATGAATCTGTCCCTCCAGCATGTTCTATTAATAACCGTGTCAAGGTTTAAGTCTCCCGCCCTTGTGGTTCTGAGCAATCTAGATTTTTTGAGGTGAAACATATTCATCAAATCTGGGTTTGACATGGCCTTATATGTCAGGCACAGGTCACCTCTGAGCAAGCGGTATGAGACTGAATAGAGCTGGAGTTCTTTCAGTCGGGCAGCATAAGACATATTTTTGAGACCCTTTATCCTTTTGGTGAGGAACTTTTGGGGCCTTTCCAGCTGCTGCAGGTGTCGGGTCAGATACATTCCGAATGGGGCATTGTACTCAATCATAGGTCTAATGAGTGATGAGTACAGGGGAAGATGACCTCCTTGATCTAGATGTGAATCCCTTCATGATCAGGTGGGCAATGTAGAAGGTTTTCCTAACTACTTTAGCAACATGAGTGTCAAACGAAAGGCTACTGTCAACCTGGGTCCCCAGATCCCTGATGACTTCTTCTGTGCTCAGTGGATTGCCACCTATATGGTAGCTAGGGGTAACCTTGTTTTTCCCGAAGGGTATGACTATGCATTTCTTGACGTTTAACTTTAGGCCATGGCTCTGGCACCAGTTATCCATTTCTGCGAGGCCCTTATGAAGGATATCTGTGTCAGATGTGTTTTCGACTATGGCGCCCAGTTTGCAGTCATCTGCAAACTTTGTCAGCCATAACCCTCCTGTGTTTGCTTGTACTTCAGAAAAGTAGATGCCGAACAAGAGTGGACCCAGGACTGAGCCCTGTGGGACACCACTTGTGACAGGCTTTGAGTCTGACATGGCTCCAGCAACTCTGACCCTGTGGGTTCTGTCACTTAGCCAGTTTGCAACCCATCTTGTGATGTATGGGTTTACATTCAAGCTGATGAGTTTTTCGATGATACCTGAGTGGGGTATTGTGTCGAAGGCCTTTGCCAGGTCGAGGTAGGCTGTATGGACTGCCTTTCCCTCATCAATGGCCTTGGTGACTGTCTCGAAAAAGTCAACCAAGTTTAAAAGGCATGATCTGCCTTTGACAAAGCCAAACTGGGTTGGATCCAAAGTCTGCAAGTTCCCTATGTCTTTATTTATGAGTTCCATTATGATCCTCTCCATGGCTTTGCAGATAAGGCTTGTCAAGCTAATGGGACAGTAATTTCCAGGGTCGGTGGAGGCACCGCCCTTGTGAAGTGGGACCACAGTCGCCGTGCGCCACTCCTTGGCTAGGTATCCCGAGGTGAGGCTAAGATTAAACAGCTGTCCTAACTGCGGGTTTAATTCCTCATTGAGTTCGTGGAGCACACAGTGGGGACACCATCCGGTCCCATGGATGCTGTGTTTTTTGCCTTGGAGAGAGCAGTTCTCACCTGGGCGTTGGAGATGTTTGGGGGTTACAATCCTCTGGTATAGATATCTCTCCTTTTGGGGAGGGGGGAGAAATTTGCACTGAACCTGTCAGCCAGTATGTTGGCAATGTGTGTAGGTTCAGTAATCTTCACATCATTTTGAACTAATTCTGAGCATATCTGGGAGTTTCCTTCTAGGTTTCTAACATAGCTAAAGAAGGCCTTATGATTGTCTTTTGAGTCCTTGGCGATTTTTCTCTCAAAATTTGCCTTGGATTATTTTATGAGAGCTCTTAGTTTTTTACTTATAATGATCAAAGGTGTCTTACCTTTCAAGGATTTTGCTCTATCTTGTAGTAGCTTCCTCCTTTTGTTGTAGAGCTTGTTTATGGCTGGGGTCTACCAGACTGGACGCTTGCCTTTGGTACAAAGAGTCTTAGTTTTGTTTGGGATTGCCTGATCTATGCAGTCCTGTAGGTGCTGGTAGAAGGCATTTGTAAGTGATTCGGCGGTTTGAGTAATGTTTACCACTGGCTCAGGGGCCTTAAAGGAGACCACACTAGTTTTTAGAAGTGTGAAGTCGGCTTTTGAGAAGTTTTTCACTGTGGTCTTTTTTATTCCAGGTGGGGGCGGGATGAGGACCTCCAGCTAGATTAGGTTATGATCTGATCTCACCAGTGAGGGGTATACTTCCGGTGTTGAACATTGTGATCCCATGTTCGTGATGATGAGATCAAGTATGTTTTCTCCTCTTGTGGGTATGGTGACTAGTTGTTCCATGGCATTTGAGTTTATGAACTCCAGGAACCTTTGGGCTAGAGTGTTTGGGCTTGAGTAGTGTTCCCAGTCTATATTAGGGTAGTTGAAGTCACCTAGTATGATGGTGTTTGGAGATACATTTATCCCCTCCAATGTTTTCAGGAAGGCCATGTGAGGTTCCTGAGTTTGAGAGGGTGGCCTGTAACATGCTACAAATTGCAGAGCAGTCTTGCCTATGGTTAATTGCACCTGGATGGTCTCCGATGCATCGTGCATTGCCACCAACCTTGAGGTGCGGGTGTCCTTTATGAATATGGACACCCCCCCCTCCTTTCTTGGTGTTGTCCGGATTTTGGGGCCGGAACGCATGATATGAGGTGAAACCTGATAGTGCTGGGGTGCTCTCAGGAGCCTTGAACCAGGTTTCTGTCACAGCACAGACATTGATGTTCTCCATACTGAGAAGGGCCTCGAGTCCGTGCATCTTGAGATTGAGACTTCTGGCATTGAGCAGCATTACCCTTAGTTTTTTTCCTTTTTTGTGTTCCAGGGTGGTAGGTTTAGAATTTGAGCCTTGCCTAAAAAAGGCACTATGGGGGTGGCAAGAGCCTTTGCCAATATCCGGAAGCCTAGGGGTGACAGGTGCAAGCCGTCCCTTGTGAAGCAGCGTGGCTTGTCCAGCATGTCATCCCAGGCAGACAGACATTGGATCCCCTTTGAATGACACCAGAATTTAAGCCAATTATTAAAGCTGATCATCTTATCACTGTATTGTGGCATCATTCTAGGTGAAGGCAGGATACTGCTCAAGGTCAGGGTCATACCTGCCTGGGCTACATAATCAGAGAGCTCCTCAATGTCTCTTTTCATGTAGTCCAAGGAGGTGCGTCTCACTTCATTGCCACCAGCGTGGACAATGACTGAGTCACTTATACCTGCTGTTGAGAGACCTGAGTGCTTGCGTTATGTGGCGGATTCTAGCGCCCGACAGGCAGCTTACTGTGACCTTCTCCTTACTCAGTCTGGTGAGCGGGACGTCAGTGTGTCTGACTATGGAGTCACCTATGACAAGTATGTTTGGTGTTGTATTTGGCCTTAAGGGCAGTGACTGCTTTGCACACTGATTTTGTTGTTTATGTGTTGTTTGTGTGGTGTATTGAGTTTGCAGTTGCTTGGGTGTCTGCTTTGGAGGCCTCTGCTGTTTAGGTAAATTTTTACTCAGAGCCTCCGAGTATGTCTTAGTGTGTTTATGTGTTTGATTCAGTGGTGTGGTTGAGTTATGTGAGACTGGTATTGTGGTGTGTGTAGTTGCCTTCTCCTCCTGCCTGGTCTTGCCAGTCCTGAGTTGAGAGAGATCAGCCTCCAGTCTGGCTAAATAGCTGCATCTCTCACAAGTGTTAGTGTTACGCAGGAGGAGGAGAGGGTTGTCCGTGTACATGAGGCAATTGTAACATTGTCTCAGAATTCCCAGATTCACCAACTGGGCAGGAGAGGATGCCAGCATCTGACCCTTCGACATGCTAGAAAGAATTATGAGTTGGTATGAGACAAAAAAGTAGTGGGCTTAGCAGGGAAGTGGGCACTCCTGGGGGGTTTTGCTAGTGAGAGATTTGTATAATATAGGAGTGCTTGACCTGCAAAGAGAATGCTTATAAGACAAGGGATATGCTTATAAGACAAGTGCTGAGCTTTTTGAGAGGAAAAAGCTATTTGGAACAAGTGCTGCACTTTTTAGTGAAGGTGTAAACTGTTTAGGTTCCTAACAGAGCAGTTCTAAGGGAAAAATTGAAGAACAGACTTCCTGGAGCCAGAAAGAGTTTAACCTTGTTTAACCAGCGCTGCCCGATGCTGCTCTAGTGGCAACTCCGCGCTAAATCACGCTAAAGCATGTTAAAGCGTGCTTGATAGCAGGGGCTGGAAAGAAGCAGGAATAGACTCAAAACAGACAATAAAACTACAGTTTCAAGTCAGTAACCACCTCTACGGGGGGCAGGGAAGCTGCTCAGTGTTATTCACTGCCACTGATCAACAGAGAGACCCTCCTTCAGCCCAAGCAAAAATGGCCTCACAGAAACTTTCAAACAGTTCAGGAACAGCAAGCCTGTAACTGAACTTTTTTAACTCTCAGAAAAGTGGGAAAAAAGCAAGATTTTTTTTTTGTTTTGTTTTTTACAGAGATAGCAGAGGTTCACAAGTAATATCAAGTTATAACAGTGCAGTAAATGACCCCACACAAGAGTACTAGGTCAAGGACAGAAAATATGCAAGTTTTAAGAAAAAAACGATTTAAAATTAAGTGCAAACAGGAAATTCAGCAAACAGCTTTTGGTTGTGCTCTAAATACAGCTACTAATACAGAAATCAAGTTTAACAAGCCAGAAAATGCTCAAGCTAGGCAGCTATGCAGAAAAACTTAGCAAATAAACAGAGAAAAAATACTTAAAATCTCAAAAGTGGCTCCCTTCTTCTCTCAGCGTTTTTTCCTCTTGGAGGGTGCTTCACCAACAGCCAACAAGCCTGAAAAGATGCCCAAACCACGAGGCAACTAGGTTTTACGAGAGGAAGATGAAGGAGTTTTGGAAATGACCCCTAGTGGCCAATAAAACTACAGTTTCAAGTCAGTAACCACCTCTGGGGGCAGGAAGCTGCTCAATGTTATTCACTGCCACTGATCAACAGAGAGACCCTCCTTCAGCCCAAGCAAAAATGGCCTCACAGAAACTTTCAAACAGTTCAGGAACAGCAAGCCTGTAACTGAACTTTAACTCTCAGAAAAGTGGGAAAAAAGCAAGATTTTTGTTTTTGTTTTTTACAGAGATAGCAGAGGTTCACAAGTAATATCAAGTCATAACAGTGCAGTAAATGACCCCACACAAGAGTGCTAGGTCAAGGACAGAAAATATGCAAGTTTTAAGTAAAAAAACGATTTAAAATTAAGTGCAAACAGGAAATTCAGCAAACAGCTTTTGGTTGTGCTCTAAATACAGCTACTAATACAGAAATCAAGTTTAACAAGCCAGAAAATGCTCAAGCTAGGCAGCTATGCAGAAAAACTTAGCAAATAAACAGAGAAAAAATACTTAAAATCTCAAAAGTGGCTCCCTTCTTCTCTCAGCATTTTTTCCTCTTGGAGGGTGCTTCACCAACAGCCAACAAGCCTGAAAAGATGCCCAAACCACGAGGCAACTAGGTTTTAAGAGAGGAAGATGAAGGAGTTTTGGAAATGACCCCTAGTGGCCAATAAAACTACAGTTTCAAGTCAGTAACAACCTCTACGGGGGCAGGGATGTTGCTCAATGTTATTCACTGCCACTGATCAACAGAGAGACCCTCCTTCAGCCCAAGCAAAAATGGCCTCACAGAAACTTTCATACAGTTCAGGAACAGCAAGCCTGTAACTGAACTTTTTTAACTCTCAGAAAAGTGGGAAAATACCAACTTTTTTTTTTTGTTTTTACAGAGATAGCAGAGGTTCACAAGTAATATCAAGTTATAACAGTGCAGTAAATGACCCCACACAAGAGTGCTAGGTCAAGGACAGAAAATATGCAAGTTTTAAGAAAAAAACGATTTAAAATTAAGTGCAAACAGGAAATTCAGCAAACAACTTTTGGTTGTGCTCTAAATACAGCTACTAATACAGAAATCAAGTTTAACAAGCCAGAAAATGCTCAAGCTAGGCAGCTATGCAGAAAAACTTAGCAAATAAACAGAGAAAAAGTACTTAAAATCTCAAAAGTGGCTGCCTTCTTCTCTCAGCGTTTTTTCCTCTTGGAGGGTGCTTCACCAACAGCCAACAAGCCTGCTCTCTCTCTCTCTCTTTCTTTCTTTCTTTCTTTTTCTTTCCTGTGTTCATATTATACCTTTCAGAAATCTCTAGATTTTGTTCTTTATATGTTTGCACTTCATCAGTTGCTTCTTTTTCCAAAGGGCCCATGCTTTTCATGGATCTGTTATATTAATGGAAACACATTTTCATTTAAAGCTTTTGACAATTTTTCTTGTGCAAGTATTTTCTTTCCTGTTTTCTCTGTTAATATTTTGTATATCCTGTATCCAGAAATTCTGAGCTTCTTGCATAATAGTAACAAAACATACTTTTTTCTTATCCTCAACAGTCCACACTGACATCTTTATGACTCTTTTTTGGACTGTAGGTTTTTGTGTTTTTTTTGGACTGCTACTTCCTTCTACAACAGGGGGTCCATCCTCCCCCTGAGGATGTCCTAACCCCTTTGTAGGAATGTTTCCATGTCTTGAGGATTCTATATTGTCATTTTTTCCAGTCTTGGCATCAGTGCTATGTAAGCACCCAGATGTAGCCATAAACTGGACTTATTTCTGTACTGCTTTGCGTTATCTTCTATGCACTTACTTATTTTTACCAGATCACTTGTCCAAGTTAACAAGTGTCAGTAAGAGTGTGAGGATTTCAACCTACTAAGGACTGAACACAGAATAACAAACTACTCTATGTTGTGCTGTCTTGAGCAGCCATAATGCCCTAATAACATAGACAACAATGCTTGGGACTTTTCAGTTTTTATAAACGTTTTATGAGGACATCGAGTAGCATAGGTACACCACCTGTATCAGGAGGAGTAACAGCATTAAACCTGTCAGTAATGATAGAGAACAGACAGCTTTTAATAACATTGGAGGAAATGAATTTCACACACATTCTTGCTTATTTGTTATTTTTGATTCTGTTTCAGGCTATAATCTGCATATTTTTAAGTAATTTTTCTTTGTAAGTGTAGCTCACATATGAGCTCAGATCATGGCTGAAATGTATCAGCTGACTAGCCCACTTACCTGATTAACAAATAGAAATAAAATAAAAAGAATAGTCTCATGGGGGATTCAATAAAGCCTACATGGTCGTTATGGCCACAGACAGTTTTAGATTCAGTAAGCCCCGTGTAGTGGTGGGCATCCCCGCGCAAACAAGGTAAACACCATGGCATGCTAATTACAACATAAGCAGCTGAACTATATGCCAATTAGCAAATCCAACATGGTGGAGTTATTCAACAAACTATAAAGCATCCATGTAAACTCTGTGCTGGCTTTTCCTGTAAATTCCAAAACTTTTGGAATACAGTCATGGAAAGGAGTCTACTCAGACAGAATGTTAGGGGTTGCTACTGCTTTAATTCATTTGTATGTGCTACAGGTTGAAGCTAGTGCTGCTGCTACTGCTGCAAATAGGCCTAGGCCAAGAAGAAGAGTTTTCAGGCCCTGTGTAACTTTTCACAACCTACATAATGTGGAAATTGTAGTGCACTACAGGGTGGACAGGGACATGACCTCTACCATCCTCAAATTTGTGCCACAGCCAACCAGGAGAACCCATCGCAGTGGAGACAAAGGTATGTGTAGCCCTTAGAATCTTAGCTATAGGTACCTTTCAGAGACTACCAGGGGACATGCTGGGGGCGTCACAGGCATCAGCATTGAGGACCTTCCACCAATTCCTGAATGCTGTGCTCCAACATGTCAGTGACCATACATGTTTCCCCATAGTTCTGAGGAGAGATCCAGAAATATGCCGGAGTTCTACCATTATAGCACACTACCCTGAAGTACTAGGTGCCATTGATTGCACACATGTAGATATGAAGGCACCACCTGGGAAACAGGGTAGGGTCTACATTAACAGAAAGAGCTACCACTCTATCAACTGTCAAGTTATGTATAATGCCAAGGGAATAATCTTGAACACGTGTGTTGGCAACCCTGACAGTTACCATGACTCACATATCTGGTACACCTCACAACTATACAAGATGTTTGCTAGGGGGGATATCCACAGGTTCATTTACTGGGGGATGCAGGCTATGCACTGGAACCGTGGCTGATGACACACCAATGGAAGAACCCCTTAATAAGGTGCAAGCTCAAACCATAAATATCATAGATTGTATGTTTGGGCTACTGATGTCACAGTTCTGGTGCCTAGATACATCTGGGGGAGCTCTGCAGTACAATCCACAGACATGTACAAGAATATTCAGAGTATGTGCCATGCTAGATAACATAATCCTGAGAAAACAGCTTCATCAGGATCAGCAAGGGGAAGGGGCATATATCCCACCACTGTCACCACAGCCACAAGCAGATGAGGAGTCAGAGGAGTTACCATTAACAGTTCAACACCACAAATGCAGATATACTAAGCACTAAGTTAGCTATGCACCCTGAGCATCAGACACAAACCTTATGTATTTCTGAATCCAATAGATAGAAAACAGGGACATGGCACAGTTATCATCACTTGCACAGAGTGTTGTGTGGGGGGACAGGAAGCCAAGCCCAACACAAAAGGTCAGTGAGTGTGTGTCAGTAAGAAAGAGAAGCAGGCAGACAGTTGTAGACACCGACAAACGGCCAGTGAGACAAAATGAGTAACCGTTGTGTGTGTATCTGTAGGGGTCCTCCAGGTGATATTGGCGTGTGAGTGTCTGCATGAACACAGCCAAGCCCTGTGCTGGCTCTGTCTCTTGGCATGTTGGACAGGTGTGAAATGTGCATGGTAGAGGTGGCAGTTCATTGTTGTCCCCAACCATGAGAACTGGCTCTGCCAGGAGCAGCACTGACAAGTCCTCACCCACGGTCAGATGCAGTGCTGCTACCCGAATGTGACTGATGTCTGCTGGACAGCTCCCTTCATGGGGATGCCCAGGACCACAAGCCCATGGCCTGCCATGTCTGGGTGTGGACAGCACACTCACTGGAGCAGTGGAAGTACTGCCACTATCAGAGCATGATCGGGCATGGCCACGTTGGCTGACAGCAGATTATGTGGCTGACCTATGCCTATGTGGATGCTGTTCCCCTCCCAGCAGGCATTCCATCACAGACACTGGTCTTTCTAATGTGTTGTTCATTTGATCTATTGAATCAGCAACATGGTGGAGGCAGTCATGCATGTCAGACTGTGCCACATCTACAACACTTAGCATTTGTCTGGACCACCTATGGGACTTTGCCTGTGCCTCCATGATGGCCCTAAACATATGTTGAATGATATGGGAAGAGACACCTGCATCAGGTGGAGGAGGGACAGCAGACCCCCTCTGAGCACCCCTATCAACCCTCCTGTATGGCACCTCACCCACACTTTGGCTACAGCCAGACTCAACAGGCACTGAAGTCGCAGTAGCCACACTTCCCTGATCAATGACCTCACCCTCCACCTGTCCAATATCTGTGGCCTCACTGGAATGGGTGGACATAGGCCTACTGGCTGTGTCTGATAGAATTGAATGGGATGGCTGTATGTCAACCTCAGTGTCTGATTCAACCTCTGCATGCCCCAACTGTGCCTCAGTTTGGCCATCATCATCATCAGAGTCTGCTGATTTGTTAACATCAGGTGGCAGAGGGCCCACACTCCCACTTTCATGATCACCTCTCCCACTGTCATGATCACCTGTGATAAAAAGCAAGAAACACATGAATACATTAATACCTACACTAGTGTATTGAAATATATGCTAACAAAATAACAGTGCTACCACTATTACAGACAGTACAGCAATACATACAATAGGCCTGACATCAACAGCACACACTAAATATTTCTTTAAATTACTCAGCTGTACTGACATAAAACTGTTTGGCTTATCATCTGCAGACTAGATTCTGCTCTGTAATCCAGATGGTCCTGGAAGAAGTTAATCAGGAGGTAAGAGTAACATCATCACAATTAACAGTAACACAGGGAGTAATACCTTTACCCCTTTATATGTCCATTAAGTATACTTTCAACAAGAATGTGGCTGTCAACTCAAACCTAATGTAATAACTGTAGCAGTCTTTAATCACCCTCACAAAAAATACATGTGACCCAGAAGTAACGTATTGATTTCAGCTGTTTTACTGTACAACAGTATTCAACTGTTGACATACCAAATCCTACCTGGAAGCTTTTCAAGGGACGTGCTTGCTGTTTGCTGCTCCCACATCCAGGTCATTCTGTACTGCTGTTGGGATCCCTGATATTGGCCTGGAACACTTCATTGGGTGTTAGTGGTGGTTCCCTAGCAGTCCCTCCCCCGTACCCATCTGGTCAAGGCCCACTCCACCTGCTGTCCTCTGTGGAGATCTGATCATGTCAGTGGCCTTGTAGTGCACCTACTCGTATTACCTGCAATGGCCACCCACTGTATTTAGATCAGTAACTATCTTTTTACAAATTTGCATCCTGTGTGCCATATCTCCCTGTCCCCTTTCCAGCAGAAAAGCACCATGTTGCCTAAAGGCATCCACTATGTCCTGGTTTTCAGCATCAGTGAAGGGGAGCTCTCCAAGGATTGACATGCCTGGGTGGCATACTCCTAGGTGTCCTAAAAGACAACAGAAAGATAATACACATAAGTATCACATAAGCATTGAATAATAATAGAACAGCAGAGTGGTGCAGCAGAAGCATGCTGGGCCCATAACCCAGAGGCTGATGGATCGAAACCATCCTCTGCTATGTTAAACACAAAAAGCTTTTAACACTGGACAGCGCAGTGGTGCAGCAGTTTGCATTGTCACCTCACAGCAAGAGGTTCTCTGGTTTGAGTCTCAGCAGGGGTGCCTTCTGTGCAGAGTCTGCATGTCCTCCCTGCATTCATGTGGGTTTCCTCCAGGTGCCCCGGTTTCCTCCCACATTACAAAGACTTGTGCCTGGAGCATTTCTACCCAGGCCTCCTCTGAAAATTGGCTCATTCCAAGTTGGACTTTTCTTGTTAACAAATGTTAAATAAATAAATAAATAACTGATTCCAGATAAAGCAGAAAAGGTAGCCAGTCAGTATTACCCCTGTAGAAAAATACAACAGCCTACAAATGTGAAATACGAACAACAGGCAGGATGCAAAACAAGGAGAGTAACAAGAGAAACATGTCCTTGTTTGTGCCATAAGAGTAACTCACCTTTGCTTCCCCCCACAAAAGAACAATTTATCCTTGTTTGTGCCATAAGAGTAACTCACCTTTGCCCCCCACCAAAAAAAAAAACAGGAAAATGACATGTTTTGGTAACAAACCATCTTTGAAATGCTAAAAGTGCTATCAAAGGAACTGTTCCTGAAACATTAGTACATATTTATAACACAGCACTCCATTTTCATGTACTGGCAATCATGTATACCTCTGAAATGACTTGACAAACATGTCCATGCCATCAGTACACTTCTAACTAATGCATACAGACAAAAGTGTAATAGCCTTTGCTTCCATTTTTTGTTAAATAGATTCCAGCATATGCAGTATGTAGCTGACAAATGGAAGCATGCCTTCTGAAGTTCAATAATCCTCTATACAAATATATCCTGAAGAAATAGCTTATGTGCAGTCTTCCAACATAAACAAGTCTCCTCACCATCGGTTTGCCTAGCTATATGTTTGCCTTTTTATATGGTATAGATTAAGGGCTGTTAGCACAGTGAAAATGCAAATAAGGAGTGAACTCATTAGAATTGCTGAATCTCAAAAAAATTGGATCTGTGTAGGAGATGTAAACATAGTGCAAACACTCCATCAGTGCACACTCTGCCTTACGGCCACTAGATATGTCAGGCAAGATGTACAAAGTGTTAGGTGTAGGGTTGGAAATGTAAGTAAGCAGCACACAAGTCACAGGTTGTGTTCCTTAACATTCAATCTGCCCTTCATTTGTTGGCAACTACATATGATATTATGTCAGCTTAATATCCTCACACATTTTAATGACAATGATATAGAATGACTTACATGCTGCATGTCTCAGATTACTGCTCAGATAAATGAAGAATGGCCAAAAAACCGAGAAATGTAAGGCAGAGCTCTATATTTCCAAACAGTAATCATGACAGGTTGTGTGATCACTAGGTGCACTACATCCAAAACTAATACATGTACAAATAACACTTGTATGGTTTGATATCAATGTAGATGGTGTTGCAGTTGGTTGTGTGCAGATTGATTTCAGTTCTTTGCTGCAAAGTTGTGTGGCAAAGAGGGATAAGGCACACATCCTGCATTCTGAATGTGCATTGGCGTGAGAGTTCAGATAAAGACCTATGTATAAAAACTTAATGTGTGCTAACATTTTTACTGTGTATGTCATAGATTGCTTTTCCTCATTTCAACTACCTCTCCTTTTTCCTTCTTGTTTTTTATTGGCCAGTGTTTGCGCAATGCATCACTTAGTGCAAACATGGCAGATGGAGAAAAATGAATGTCAGTTTGGCTATGCTTATCTTGTTTGCACAAAGCATGGCAGTGTGCAAACTGGACAACCGGCCCACCCAGGAAGCAGACATGACCCAGACAACCAAAAATAGAAACTGGATGCATTCAATTAATACTATTGGGCATCTCGCAAAACCACTAAGTGATGCTGTACTGCAGTTAACAGCGAGACCTTAAGAATGATTAGTAAAATAGGGAATGTCATGTAACTAGCCTTGTGGCAGCAGGTGTAAGTGTAGGGCTGGAGTACACATGGTCCTGGGTTCTAGTACAGGGTGTGCAACCTTTGTTTTACAGTTATAACATTGCAGTTTATAGCAATGGACTGCAACATAGACAACTGTTTTCTTAATCTTCATATGGCAAAAGGTGTAAATGTAGGACTACCATACACATGGTCCTGGGTTTGAATACAGTATATTCCATACACTTTTACTGTTGTTCCACTTCCCATTATAGTCACTCTCACTTATAACACTTGACATGGTGTAGCTAATATGAATTATATGTATGAGAGCTGAGACACTAGTATTGTGTGGGTTATTTCTGTATATATTTATGTATTCTCACATTTATTATGAGATGTGTGACTGTGGGTATACTGTGTACTGTATTCCTGTAAGTATATTTCTGCTATCTGGACTGGCATGGCCTTCACGTTTGCCTAACACACATACACAACTGCCTGTACATCCAATAACCTTGAAATTTCAGCTGGAATTATGTAACGTCTTACTGTTTGGCACTGTTGGGCTCTGTTTACCATCACACAAACATGGTGTTCAGAAGTGCTCAATGCCAAGCACCATGTTTACGTGATGGTAAGCAGAGTGTAACAGTTTCAAACAGTGTGCACACACCAGTAAATGTGATAACTGGAATTGGTGGGAAACCATCACTCTCCATTGCTCTTGATCCATGGTAGACATGGCAGGCATTTGTGGAGAGGGTGTCAGATTTAGGGCACATAGATGGGGAGTCCAGAAGTCCAAGATTTTTATTGGCCTCCTAGTTAAGATCCACAGTGCCAAGCTTCTGCAGGGGGACTGTTCTTGCTCCCAATATAAGTCAGAAGCTTGGGATAGTTTAGCCCGAGCTGTATCCAGTGCCACCAGTATCCCATGCACTAGCGACCAATGTAGGCATCATTTCAAGCTATGATGGAGGAAGAGGGATAGCCTTGATGCTTGGATCAAGGAATTTTTGACTGTGGACATCCCACACCTGTGTAAGTATAAACTGAAAAGATTACTTATAAGCCTTAAAAGCTGAATATAGGCAAGACTGGTATTCATAATGATATTCTGTTTTGCTTTCCACAGCTGCCAGGGACCAGGAAGTCAGTGTCTGAACCCATGCGGCTATATTGGTGAGGATGAGGGAAGCAGCAGAAGAGTAGTGTTACTGTAGCATTAATAGTTAAAGATAGCAGTTTTTGGTATTTTATAGTGTTGTATCAAACTGAACATGCATTTCTCAACTGTGTGAAAGCAAGTGTGCATGTATTAGTCTGTAGCACAAACCAAGAGTGCAATATTAGACTTTAGTCAGAGGTTGTGTGTTCAAATACCACACTTACCAACTATACAATACTGTTAAATCTTCAATTATATTGAAATTGCATTAAAAGCTCTATACCAGTGGCACAAATGCCCTGCTGTAATCTGTAATCTGTATAATTGGAACACACACATGCACTATATGCACATGTAAAGGAGTACTTGCTGCAATCTGTGTGCATCTGTTAGGAGCTGGTAATCTTAAAAGTAAAAGTTATCTTTTAGGAGGTGGTAGTCTTAAAAGTAAAAGTTGGGATAATAGAGTAAAATATGCATTGTATGTCACACATGAAGGTACTAATCTTCTCTTATTTTTCTCTCAGCCCAACCATTATCACTTTTTATTTTATTTGTATTTTATTCTTTTATTTTTTTAATTTTATTACATGTCATCAGAATGCGTCCATGTCATCCATTTGTACCACATCACTAAGTGCTCTACAACACAGTGGGGTAGGCCTGCCCCACATGATCCACCTGTCCCCTCCCACAGGCTTCAGCATCATAGTCCAACGTGCCTGGGATCCAACCTAGCAGCACTGCCTCTGCTGCCCCTGCACTACCTGCCCCTTCAGGTAGACTTACCCTGGAGGCTGGCCCAGTGGTTCCCTCCAGGAGCAGTGATTTTATCACCACCACCAAGTTGTCAGGGATGGTGCACAGGGCTATGCGCTGCACTGTTAATGCATGCCTATGCCAACTGGAGGGACTGCTGTCCCTCATTTTACATAGTATCAGGAGGAGAAGGAGACATCAAGCATTCCAGCCAGAGGTGGAGTGATGTGACAGTGATGACAGTCCTGTGGGTGAGGACTCGATTCTCAGTGTCACCTAGCTTGACGACCATGGGTTCAGGATGTCCCCATTCTGACTCCAATCATGGTATCCCCCAACCTTTTGTGTCCATCACTGTCCTTGTCTTGTTTGTCTTGTCTGTCTGCAATTACTTCCTTACCTGCTCAACTTACCATACCAGACATACCTGCACCCCTTCACCAGCATTCCTCTCCCTCTCAAAAAAAAAAAGAAAAACAATTGTCCCATGCATAGCTCTACATTTTGCATACGTGTCTCCTTGTCACACCTAGTCCTGTCCATTGACTATACAACATGATTGTGTTGTGGTCACACGTGTCTCCTTGTCACACCTAGTCCTGTCCATTGACTATACAACATGATTGTGTTGTGGTCACACGTGTCTCCTTGACACACTTAATCCTGTCCATTGACTATGCAACATGATTGTGTTGTGGTCACATGTGTCTCCTTGTCACACCTAGTCCTGTCCATTGACTATACAACATGATTGTGTTGTGGTCACATGTGTCTCCTTGACACACCTAGTCCTGTCCATTGACTATACAACATGATTGTGTTGTGGTCACCCCTCTCTTTGGAGGTGACAGTCCAAATTCAGTTAATGTTTTCCACATATGTTCACTTTACACTGTTAAGAAATTGATAGCTATGCTTCTTTCCTAGCTCCCTCTTGCACCTTCCAGCCCTGCTTTCCCTTTATTCTTCCCCCTACGTGCTCCCCATTTCACCACTGTTCTATCTACCCATTTCACCTCTTTAAGCCATCTTTTGCATGATGGTACACATCATGCACCAATGCAGGGAATGGTGGCAATTTATTTACATGTATTTAAAAGTATTAGATATGGTGGCAATGTATTTAAATATATTAGATACACCTGTATTCGAACCCAGTACTATTTGGTCCAAGAAGGAATGTATCAATGGATTAACACGTGCTGCCACAGAGTCAGTTAAGCAGCAGCTGTATTTCATAGACTCAGTACTAACTGTCAGACTTTAGCAATGTGGCTCGCGTTTGCATGCTGCTTACCTATGTGCAAACATGGGTATGGTGCATGCATATGCACTTTGGTAAGTGCTGTGCAAACCAGCTACTCGCCTCACTATGGAAATGTAAATATTTTGCTGTATTACTGCTGTTTACTGTCCATTCCCTGTCTGACATGAAATTACCTGTGTAAACATTACAAACTGAGGGCCCTATCTAACAATATGTCATATATTTACAGTGCATCCATCTGTTGCCACCCGCACAAGCACTGTAACCTTGGTGTCTCAGTACTTTCTCTAGACATATATCAACCACAGTACAAACTGTAATCTCAAATGTGCGCTATGCAATGCACATCAACCTGGTAACATACAGAAGTACAACTATTGACCCATATGCATAAAAAGACTTATCTGCAAGGCTAGGGAAGGAATCAGCATGGACCATATCCACAGGGACATAGGTGACCTTCAACACACTTGACCCTACCCATTTTGTATTTGTCAAAATTAGATCCTGCTTATTGAATTTTGTGGACTTCTTGGATACTGACCCCACAGACCTGGATGAGGGATAACAGGACATACTGCCTATGTTGACTTATCCAAGGCCTTTGACACTATCCCCCATTTATGTGTCATAGTGAAGATCTCCCATGTAGGAATTAAGCCATACAGTAGTACAGGGATAGGCAACTGGCAAACTGAAATAACACACACTCTCAGAGTTGCGGACTCCCCCTCCACCTGTAGCCAAAAAACAATTACCATTAGAATGCCACAATTATCTCTGCTGGGCCCTCAACTGTTTGCAAACTACTTTCCTGAAGCACAGGCAATGGTAGATGGCCTATAGTTTACCAAGACTGCAGATGACTGGTAACTGGGTGCACTAATATAGAGTCCCCCAATGATGGTAACATACTATGGAAGGGGCTGCCACACACAAATGATTGATGCCAAACTAATGGACTGAACCTTAAAGCATACAGTGGCTCATTGTCCCCTTTGGCAATGAAGTACACCTGCTAACAGTAATATACATAGCACCCCTCTAAGCTAAAATACAGTGTTGTGAAACTTGGCAGCACACATTGATAGCAATCTACACCTTTATCCCTGTGTGTCTCTAGTGCTGACACACACATTTTGAATTGTGTACATCATACATATGGACATCACATCCAAGACCAGGGTTATCATACCTCTGGTGTACTCTACACTTATCAGACAACTAACTGAGTACAATGCTCACTTCTGTCTGTACCTGACCAGACACCTGCAGCAATTGGAGAAAACACAGGTTTGTGCCTGGGAGACTCCAGGGCCTTCAAACATGACATACGTAGAAAGACTGAAGGACTTGTCAGTGTACTCAATATCATGCAGGCTGCTGACAGGTGAGCTATGCCTGCCCTAAACATCCATCTCAGACCCTGCCCTACTGGAAATGCTGCATATCTGCAAATCAAATGGGACAAGAATAACTTTGCCCAGGGTTCTCAATCTTGCCTGTGACATTAACATAAATAGAACATGCTGGGGAGACAGATATATCCTCCAATGATGCACATTTCTCTGTAATAGGCTCCCACTGCATGTGAATCAATATATCTCAATGATCCTGTTCAAGCACAACCTTGACTACTGGTTGGGTGATTGTAAAGTCTCCTCTGGGGTGGCATCTATGTCCCTCATGGACAGGACCAGTTGGTGCTGCTCACAAAATCCCTCTGCTAACAACAACCATCCAACTATGCTCAATAAGGGTACTTGTGTTTTTACACAGGTAGGCTTTTAAACACCATAGGGCCATTAGGTTAGTAACCTCCTATGTACATATGAAGCTATGAACCTATACAGGCCTCCTAACATTTTGTCTCCCACATGGTCTGCTGATGTCATATACTATAAGTTCACCTGCAGTCTTGTAAAAGTCAGACTTGTGCAGTGGCACTTGCATAACATACTGTGTTCTGCAGTCTATGTACTTGGATAGGTAGGAGTTCTGTTCTCACTGTAGTCAACTGTGTGTGTGTGTGTGTGTGTGTGTGTGTGTGTGTGTGTGTGTGTGTGTGTGTGTGTGTGTGTATAGCCAGAAGAGCAGAAGTCTGTATACTACAGTGCAGTCAACAGTGTGTGTGTGTGTGTGTGTGTGTGTGTGTGTGTGTGTGTGTGTGTGTGTGTGTGTGTGTGTGTGTGTGTGTGTGTGTGTAGCCAGAAGAGCAGAAGTGTGTATACTACAGTGCAGTCAACAGTGTGTGTGTGTGTGTGTGTGTGTGTGAGAGTGTTTGTGTGTGTGTGTGTGTGTGTGTGTGTATGTGTGTGTGCATGCATGTGTGTGTGTGTGTGTGTGTGTGTGTGTGTGTGTGTGTGTGTGTGTGTGTGTGTGTGTGTGTGTGTGTGTGTGCATGTTTATGTGAGCTGTTGCTTGACATTACAGAGAGCATTTTGCACCAGCATGTGGAACACTGTTATATTCTCCTCAAGAGACACTCTTGATATCATCAGCTATAAAATGTTGTCTGAGACACACCAAGTTGGACTTGAGCTGTGGTGTTTGAATAAAGTACTAAGTTCTGTAGTTATTGTATTTAAATGGGTGAGGGTTCTATTCTCATTGCAGTTAACTTTGTGTGTGTGTGTGTGTGTGTGTGTGTGTGTGTGTGTGTGTGTGTGTGTGTGTGTGTGTGTCTGTGTCAGGGAAAGCTGTTGCTTGACATTACATAGAGCATTTTACACCAGGATGTGGGACACTGTTATAGTCTCCTTAACTGATGTCATCAGCTTTATCATATTTTTGGATATGCAGTACTTCCACTAGGGCAGGGTCAGAGACTGGCCTAGATGCCAAGCAGAAGTCACCTCATCCTATACAATTCCAAGCACCATACGCGTGGTCCCCTTGATGGCAATAAAACGTAGGATAAAAACCTTCAACACGTTCTTTCAAAAGGCTGTAATGCAACTCAAGAAGTGCAAAGTGACTGATAAAAGCATAAAGGACTTTATTATAAACGAGTGAGCGCTTTCGCCAAAAGGCTTCTTCCGACTCTTCATGTATTACAATAAATTGAAATGCTTTAAAAAACACTACAACCACTGTCATTGGCTAGAATATCCCATTAGGTACGGGATTTAAAGAAATATGCAGTTCACTATCCAAGGTCATAAGGTTTAGTACAAAATCATTATATTAATATATATATCAACAGTAATATGTTAGGAACATATTATCTCTGTTAAAAATCTTTCAGAAAGTGCATATAACTAGATTGTCCGCTATCATTGCGGTCTTTAAATACTTCAAGAACATCTAAAGATGTGTACCTTCAAAGATACACTCTCAGAGTTAGTTAGGTTATTTCGTCTACATACAACAACTGTAATAAGATTCATACACAATGTTATTTCTGATCTATTACTAGGTGGTACATATCGTGGATCAGATTATGTACTAACCTAACCCCTAGACATGCGTATGAAAAGGCTACGCTACATAAGTAGTGTCTATCAATTATAAAAAATACTTTTGCTGGTACAAATTCATTTTAAAAAAGATTTCTATAAATCAACAATAATATAATAAAAGCCTGTTGTTTATATTAAAAAGTATTCTAAAAGTACAGGTAATTTAAATTGTCCATTATCAGGAAATACATACGTGACTTTCATCCTAATCATGGACATAGTCCAATCACACTCACGATCTATAAATATTACGAGAGTGTATAAAAAAATTTTTTACCTACAAAAATACATTCTTTGAGTTAGTTACGCTAATTTATCTACATGCAACAACTGCATTAGTATTAGTATGCAGTATTATTTCTGATCTATAATTGATAGTACATACCGTAAATCAGAAAGTGTACTGATATAACACCTAAATATATATGACAGATCAACGCTGCAAAGGCAATGTCTGTCAAAAATAAAAATACACTTACAAATCTACGTATATAGTACAAATCTGTAAATATCAATAATGCGTGCTGTAGATTAGTGTAATAACAAACCTAACCCCTAAACATGTATATAATAATCTATACCTCATGAATGACGTAAGACATGTGGTCTCACCAGCTGCTACCTGTGTCTGGTGAGGTACATGAAACAGAGAGCATTATACTCTATTAGTGTTGTCATGAGGTTTGACTACAGTGTTCTCACACAATCCTAAGATCTCAATATGATGGCGTGACTTATTATGTACACAACACAGGTTTTCAATAGCAGTGTTGACACTTGGTGGTCAATGTTTAGAGTGCTATTACATGTGTTCCGAGTTCTTGCATCACTAGGTTTTTGCATAGCAGGACTGTTGTCAGTGGCATCACTGGATTAACATGGAATTCTACTTTTCAGCTGGACAACAGTACAAACACACATTTCTGCATTTATTTGTAGATCATGTGCCTTTGTCACCATTCAGTCATGTGTGTTAGCACCTCCTGTACTATGTTATCACCATTGGTGGACTCAATGATTGCAAACAATATGCAAGAATCACCAAACTTGGTAAGCCAAAGACCATATACTTTAGTCTGAACTGTTGAGAAATAGAGTTCAAACTGTGAAGGGCCAAGCACAGAACTCTGGAGTTTGCCACTGGTGACAGCTCTACTGGTACATGTTGAGTCACCACTTTTTACATAATGTGTTCTGTCAGTGAGTCAGTTGGTTACCAATCAACTGACATAAGGGTTATTCCCCAGCTTGGAGGTTTCCTCAATGATACCTCCATGGGGAATTGTGTCAAAATCCTAGGCCAGATCATGACAGGCAGTATGCACTGCCTTACCTTCATCCAGGCCCATCACACAGAATCAGTGGGATGTGACTCAGCACATATACCTTCCTGATATGGTTGAATATACAGTTCAACACAGCCTCCACACAGTCTGTGTTCCTATACAAGGGTGTACATCAACATGCAGCCACCTGAGTTGGGGAGACAGCACCTGATACATGCATGTATAGAGACATCCTGACCCTTCTTGACTGTGAGGTAGACCAACATGTCATCATGGACCTCCTCTACATGTACACTAGTAATATTCCAGGTGTGTGCAACAGACATGTGTGAGTTGTAAATGCTATATCAAGTCTGTTATAGCTGATAGATGTCCTCAAAGAGGTCATTGAGGGCATGTGTGACAACAATAGTATCATCTTGTGGAACTTGACCAGGTCAAGGCATCTGATGCAAATCCAAACTGAGGTATTCAATAAACACCATCAGATGTGGCCATAAACAGTTACATCACCAAATGAGCATACCAGTGTATCACATATATGGCATCTCATGATGTTTAAATGTGTGATGTGACCTATACATCAGGTCCAATGATCAGGTCAGTATATCGGGAGTGTCTGCTAGGCGCTTTCCTGTCCATTAGTTAAGTGATGGACATCACAGTTGACATAAACATGCTGTGTCCACCCAGCTGCCTGAAGGACAACAGATTGTAAGCAATCCTTGACTAAAACTGTGATATTAGTATAATAGGTTCATAGGATATGACTAGGCTATTGACCTGAGGGTCTTTACAAACCTAGCCATTAAATCCCAGTATAATACTAGATGAGAGACATCATCTATGCCCAAGGTTTTTCTACAGAGGATTAGCCGTATCCAGGAGTATCACCACATACCAAAAACTGCTGCCACAGCCCATGATACCACCTGTATTGACAAAAACATGGAGGGATTTATTGAATCAGGAAACAGACATACCATCCACGTATAATGTGGGCACCACACCCTATAATCAGACCAATACATATATGACCTGTGTCCTGGGGTACATGGTAAGTGGTACATCCACCAGCATATGGTCACAGTACTGACTACTCCCTTGAATGCAACACAAGTACTGGGTATGAAGGACATGCACATAAGAGACCATAATACCTTCATGGTTCCCAGCCTTCATCACACCAATAACTGTGTACAATGCACCCTTCTCCATGTACCTCCCTACACATCTTCTAGTGATGTCTAACTGAAGTGTACCACCTTTGTCAAAGTGTGCTGTCACACAGCATATTGGTCATACCTAGATATACTTTCTGTGGAATATACATGACTGTCTGATGGTACAGAACACCAATCAAGTTGTTACACCAGATACCTGTCTTATGCACTTACTACATACACATGTATTTGACATCATTAATGGCATGCATGTGGATTGTGCCATCTATATATCTATATATCTGTAAATATATATATATACTACTCAGGTGGTGGACAGGCTAGAAATGGTGTAGGAATTGTGGTGAGACAGAGGCTTCAGAAGTCAGTGAGGGATATCATCAGAATTAATGACAGACTCATGGCAATCCGACTCCAGTGTAATGATAGGACAGTATTCATAATCTCAGCCTATGCCCCACAGAAGGGTTGTGATAGTGAGGAAAAGAGTGCATTCAGACAGCAGTTGCAGGACCTACTAGATAAAGTAGGACAACATGAATTGGTGTTGATAATGGGTGACTTAAATGCACATATCGGGACAGACAGAACAGGATATGAGGACTGCCTGGGTCCACATGGGTGGAGCAATAGGAATAAAGAAGGAGAAGCCATTCTAGACTTCTGTCTGGCAAATGGCTTGATAGTAGCCAACACATGGTTCAGAAAGAGACAGTCACAAGATCACATACAAGAGTAGCCAACATAGCTCGCACTGCATAAGAATTGTATTTACTACTGCTTTTGCTACTTTTCTGAAAAAAAAAAAATCATCTGCTTTTACTGTACTTGTGTTTCTTCCTACTTTATTTTGCTTTTGCGTCATCTTAAAAGTACTCAATTGTATTTATTACTGCTTGGTGTAACTCATTCTAAGCTTTTTGGTTTAAACACTTGGGCTTCGGACCAGTTGTTTTGCACTGAGAGAGTTTGTGGTCTGCACTGTTGTGGCAGAACAGGTAGCTTACATCCTTCTAAGTTGGGAACTGCTGATTGAGGGCTCAGTGTCTGTTATTCTAAAAGTATATTAATTCTGGTTTAAGCACTTGGGCTTTCAGGCCAATTATTTTCCATTAAGAGGGTTTGTGGTCTGCACTCTTGTGGGAGGAGAGGCTGGACTCTGCCCTTCTGAGCTGGGAATTTCTGGTTAAAGGCTTATAGTGCATGCATATCTGAACTGCTTCTTACTGAAGTTGGTGCGCCTTGTTTGCTGTGGCATAGACTAGATTCGGGCCTGCTGGATCTAGCTTTGTTTGTGTAACGTGAGCACTAATCTAGGCATTCTTTAAAGTATTCAATTGTATTTATTATTGCTTGGTAGTAACTTGATTAAAGTGTTGCTATCATTCTAAGTCTTTTGGATTAAGCACTTGGGCTTCAGACCAGTTGTTTTACATTAGGAAGGTTTGTGGTATGCACTGTGGTGGCAGGACAGGTAGCTTTCATCCTTCTAAGTTGGGAACTGCTGACTGAGAGCCCAGTGTCTGTTATTCTTAAAGTGTATTAGTTCTGGTTTAAGCACTTGGGCTTCAGGCCAGTTATTTTACATTAAGAAGGTTTGTGGTCTGCACTCTTGTAGGAGAAGAGGCTGGACTCTGCCCTTCTGAGCTGGGAATTTCTGGTTAAAGGTTTATAGTGCCTGAATATTTGAACTGTATCTTACTGAAATTGGTACACCTTGTTTGCTGCAGCATAGACTAGATCCAGGCCTGCTGAATCTAGCTTTGTTTGTATGCTTGTTGTTTGTTTGCTTGTTATTTCCCTGGAACGCTAATTCCACCTAAAATGCAGCTGCTCAGCGCTTCTGTGGATCCCTAGTGAT
Organism: Protopterus annectens; assembly: GCF_019279795.1. Taxonomy (NCBI): domain Eukaryota; kingdom Metazoa; phylum Chordata; order Ceratodontiformes; family Protopteridae; genus Protopterus; species Protopterus annectens. The sequence goes on along the minus strand of NC_056733.1, from coordinate 711,284,564 downwards.
ATCTGCATTGCTTACTGTACTTATTTCCTTGTTTCACTTGAAAGAAAGTTACTGTTTGTCGTTTTTGCATTTAAGTTACCTGTAACACATTGCACTTAAGTTACCTGGCACTTGCTCAATAAAGCAATTATATAAGTCAGCACTAAAAATTAAAATCACTACACCCTCACTCCCCACTGGCCCTTGTTTTCAATTATAAAGGAATTCCCAATATTATTCTAGCATGTCCAAAGGTCAGTTGTCAATCTCCTCTCCGGTCCAGCTGGTGAATCTGGGAATCTTGAGGCAATGTTACAACTGCCTCATGTACACAGACAACCCTCTCCTCCTCCCAACAAATTCCAACACATGTGAGAGATGCAACCATATAGCCAAACTGGAGGCTAAGCTCTCAACTCAGTACTGGCATAACCAGTCAGGAGGAGAAGAAAACCACACTCACTACAATTCCAGTCTCACATAGACCTACCACAACAGCAAACCAAACACATAATCACACAAAAACATACTCGGAGGCTCTAAATAAAGATCTGCCTAAGCAGCAGAGACCTCCAAAGCAGACACCCAAGCAACCGCTACCCCAAAACAAAACACGTGCAACACATCTCACAAAGCCAGTGTGCCGAACAGTCACAGCCCTTAAGGCTAAACAACACACCTGATACACTTGTAATAGGTGGACTCTATCATCAGGCACACTGATGTCCCGCTCACCAGGCTGAACAAGGAGAGGGTCATGGTGAGCAGCCTGTCGGGCGCTAGGATCCGCCACATAACACAAGCACTCAGGTCACTCCAAAGCAAGTACAAATATGACTCAGTCATTGTCCATGCTGGTGTGAATGACCTGAGACGCACCTCCCTGGACTATATGAAAAGAGACATAGAGGAGCTCTCTGAGCATGTAGCCCAGGCCGGTATGACCCTGACCTTGAGTAGCATCTTACCCTCACCAAGAATGATGCCACAATATGAAGACAAGATGATCAATTTCAACAATTGGCTTAAGTATTGGTGTCATTCAAAGGGGATCCAATGCCCGTCAGCCTGGGATGATATGCTCGACAAGCCATGATGCTTCACTAGGGATGGCTTGCACCTGTCACCCCTGGGCTTTCGGATATTGGCAAAGGCTCTTGCTACCCCCATAGTGCCTTTTTTAGGCAAGGCTCAAAAGACAAACCTACCTCCATAGGTATCACAAGGGATAAGAAACTAAGAGTAATGCTACTCAATGCCAGAAGTCTAAACCTCAAGATGCATGCACTCGAAACTCTCCTTAGCATGGAGAACATCGATATCTGTGCAGTAACAGAAACCTGGTTCAGGGTGCCCGAGAGCACCCCAGCACTACCAGGTTATACCTCATGCCATGCTTTTCGGCCCCAAAACTTGGACTGAACCACAAAAGGAGGAGGAGTATCGATATTCATCAAAGATACCCACACCTCCAGGTTGGTGGCAAAGCACGAAGCATCAGAAACTATCCATGTGCAACTAAAAGTGGGTAAAACTGCCTTCCAGTTTATAGCCTGCTACAGACCACCCTTCCAAACCCAGGAAGCTCACTCAGCCTTCCTGAGAACACTGGAAAATATGAAGGTGTCTCCAAACACCATTATATTGGGCTACTTCATCTACCCAAACATAGACTGGGAGCATTACTCTAGCTCCAACACCCTAGCCCAAAGGTTCCTAGAATTCATAAACTCAGATGCTATGGAACAACTTGTTACCACTCCCACAAGAGGAGAAAACATACCGGACCTGATCATCACCAACATGGAGACTCTGTGCTCCAGACCAGAAGTGTATCCCTCACTGGTAAGATCAGACCATAAACTGATCTCACTGGATATTCACATCCCGACCCCACCCCCTGCCCAGAAAACCACAGTGAAAAACTTCTCTAAAGCAAATTTCACACTCCTCAAAACCGAGGTGGAATCCTTCAAAGCCCCCGGGCCTGTGGAAAATACGGCCTAGACCGCAGAATCCTTTATAAATGCATTCTATGAACACCTTCAGGAATGCATGGATCATGCAATCCCAAATAAAACCAAGACCCAATCCTCCAAAGGCAGGCGTCCTGTCTGGTGGACCCTAGCCATAAACAAACTATGCAATAGAAGGGGAAGCTACTACATGATAGAGCAAAATCCCAAAAGGAAGGCATCTCTGATCAGCATTAGCAAAAACTACGGGCACTCATAAAATCGTCTAAGGCCAGCTTTGAGAGAAAAATTGCACAGGACACTAAGGATAATCACAAGGCTTTCTTTAGTTATGTTAGGAACCTCGGTGGGAATTCCCAGATATGCTCAGAATTAGTCCAAAATGACAAAAATACACGAACCCACAGACATTGCCAACATCCTAGCTGACAGGTTCAGCGCAAACTTCTCCCTCCCTCCCACCAAAGGGCAAATATCTATCCCAGCAGAGTGCTGCCCCTGACATCTCAGATGCTCAGGTAAGAGCCGCCTCTCTAAAGCAAAAACACAGCATCAATGGGACCAGACGGTGTCCCGGGCTGCGTCCTACATGAACTCAAAGAAGAGCTAAACCCAAACATAAAACTACTGTTCAATCTCAGCCTTACTACAGGATATGTACCCAAAGAGTGGCGTACAGCAACAGTGGTCCCTCTCCACAAAGGTGGTGCCTCAACGGACCCTGGAAACTATCGCCCCATAAGCCTGACTAGCTTGGTCTGCAAAGCTATGGAAAGGATCATCATGGACCTCATAAATAAAGATATCGGGGACCTACAGACACTGGATCCTACCCAGTTTGGCTTTGCTAAGGGCAGATCTGGCCTCTTAAACCTGGTCGACTTCTTTGAAACAGTCACCAAGGCCATTGTGAAGGAAGGTGGTCCACACAGCCTACCTGGACCTCACAAAAAGCCTTTGATACAATACCCCACTCGGGCATTATAGATAAGCTCACCAGCTTAAATATAAACCCCTATGTCACTAGATGGGTTGCAAACTGGCTCAAGGACAGAACCCACATGGTTAGAATTGCTGGAGCCATGTCAGACTCCAAACCAGTTACAAGTGGCGTCCCACAAGGCTCAGTCCTGGGACCTCTCTTGTTCGGTATATATTTCTCGGAGGTACAGGCCAACATGGAAGGACTGTGGCTGACCAAGTTCGCAGATGACTGCAAACTGGGCGCCATAATTGACTCTCCAGCCGATACAAGCATCCTCCAAAAGGGCCTCATAGAAACAGACAACTGGTGCCAGAGCCATGGCCTCAAGCTAAATGCCAAAAAGTGTATAGTCATCCCCTTTGGCAAAAACAAAGTGCCCACAAATTACCACATAGGTGGTAATCCATTAAGTACAGAAGACGTAATTAGGGACCTGGGGACCCACGCTGATAGCAATCTCTCATTTGACAACCACGTGGCCAAAGTGGTTAGAAAAACATTTTATATAGCCCACCTAATCATGAAGGGATTCACATCTAGATTAGGGGAGGTCATCGTGCCTCTTTACTCATCCCTCATCAGAACCATAATAGAGTACAATGCCCCTTTTGGGATGTACCTTACCAAACACCTGCAGCAACTGGAAAGACCCCAAAGGTACCTCACCAAGAGGATCAAAGGGCTCAAACAGATGCCATATGCTGCCCGGTTAAAGAAACTCCAGCTCTACTCAGTGGCATACCGCCTGTTCAGAGGCGACCTGTGCCTGACGTATAAGGCCATGTCCAACCCGGAATTAAGGGACATGCTGCACCTCAAAAAATCCAAATCCCATCAAGCTACACACTCGAGAGACTTGAACCTGAGCACTGAAATAAATAGGACATGCTTGAGGGACAGATTCATAACCCGGAGACTCCCTTCACTCTGGAATAAAATCCCAGTCCAGGTTAGGCAGAGTCCCTCATTGACTCTCTTCAAGAGGAATCTTGATGAGTGGATGGGAGATCGTAGGTTTACCCTGGGTATCACTTCTGTGTCACTGTTAGGCAGAGGCACAGTATACTAACCTCGAAAAAGGGCATAGCAAAATTAATTTAAAATGGGTGGCGAAAGCCAAACATACTCTGGCTAGGCTTATAAATGCCCTAGGGCAGATAGCCTAGTATGAACCTATGAACCTATGAACCTATGAACATGCAACTCAGGTAGACTTCCTCCTAGTAAGGAAAAGGCACTGGGGTAGAATCCATGATTGCAAAGTCATCCCCAGTGAAACAGTTGGTTCACAGCATAAATAAGTAGTTGCCACAATCAGCTGCAAGCAGTGGTCAGAGAAGGCTCTAAGGTCAACAGAGACCAGGCTGAAGACCTGGAAGTTGACTGGAGAAAGTACAGCAGTTCAAGGAATTACTCAGGGCTCTAGCACCCCAAGAAGAGGAGGAAATAGGTGGAGTTGAAGAAGAGTGGCAGCGCCTAAAAACAGCATGTGTTAGGACTACAGAAAAGATATGTGGCCGAGCCAGGTATGGAAATAAGGTACATACGGAAAGCTGGTGGTGGAATGCAGAAGTGCAGGAAGTAATCAAAAGAAAGAAGGAGTGCAGGAAGAAGTGGGAGATTGAAAAGACTGACCAAGCTAGGAAGGACTACTGGTTGGCTAACAAAGACACTAAGAAAGAAGTTGCAATAGCAAAGAATAGGGCATCAGAGGCACTCTATCAGCTTCTGGAAAGTGACTCAGTAAGGGGCACAAAGAAACTATTCCGGGTTGCAAGGCAAAGACAGAAAGATAAAGAAGATAGTCAGACACCCTTCATAAGGGATTCCAGCAACAACCTGCTTACCAGCCCACAGGACATCAAAGGCAGATGGAAGGAGTATTTCCAGCAGCTTCTGAATGAAGAAAACCCCACAGAAGTGGTACTGCCCCAGAAACAGCCTACAATGAGAGTAGAAGAGGAGCCTAGCTTAGAAGAAGTAAGAGCAGCACTAAGGAAAATGAAGTCAGGGAAAGCAGCAGGCTCAGATGAGGTCACAGCAGATATGATAAAGATGCTGGGTGAGCTAGGGGAGAAATGGCTCCGGAGGGTACTAATTGCAGTGTGGAGAAAAAGGCGTATCCCAGATGACTGGAGAATAAGCATACTCATGCCAGTGTACAAGAACAAAGGGGACATCCACAACTGTGGGCAGTACAGAGGCATCAAACTCCTACCACATTGCATGAAAGTTCTGGAGAGGGTGATAGATAAACGGATATACAGAATAGTAGAATGTAAGATGAGAGATGAACAGTTCGGATTCAGATCAGGATGCAGCACAATTGACCCGATGTTTGCATTGAGACAGATACTTGAGAAGAAACTAGAGAAGAGGAGAGAGTCAAACTGGGCTTTCCTAGACTTGGAGAAAGCATATGACAAGGTCCCAAGAAAGCTGATCTGGGCAGTACTGCGGTGCTTTGAAGTCCCAGAAACATTGGTAGAATTAGTACAGGTTATGTACAAGGACCCAGTGATTCAAGTACGAACAGTGTTTGGCCTCACTGAGGGGTTCCCAGTGGGAGTGGGTGTACACCAGGGTTCAGCTCTGAGCCCACTGCTGTTCATGCTGGTAATGGACTACATCAGCAAACAGGTTGGAGGGGTCAGAGCAACAAAGCTGCTGTATGCAGACGATGTGGCAGTACAGGCAGACTCTGAGCTAGAACTTCAGCAAAGGATAGGAGAATGGAATGCAAATCTGAAGGCACATGGGATGAAACTAAGCACAGATAAGACAGTGATAATGGCAGCAGATTGGGGAAATCAGAATAAGCTAAGAACAGAGATAGATGGGAAGATAGTGGAACAGGTAAACAGCATCAAGTATCTGGGAGGGGTGGCTGAGGAGAAGGGTAGTCTGAATGAAGAGGTCAAAGCTAGAATCAGAGGGGCTGCAGCCAACTGGCATAGAGTATCAGGTGTAGTATATGACAGAAGAATGCCAAAGAAGTTGAAAAGTAAGGTGTACAAGACTGTGGTGCGACCAGTACTACTGTATGGTACAGAAACCTGGGCAGTAAAGGCAGAACAGTTGAAGAAGCTAGAGGTGATGGAAATGAAGTGCCTGAGAAAGGTGGTAGGATGCACACTGTGGGACAGGTGAAGAAATGAGGACATAAGAGCAGAAGCCAAAGTAGCTCCAATTGCAGAAAAGATCAAAGAGAACAGATTACGATGGTATGGGCACATGTGTAGAAAAGCAAAAGACAATCTGGTGAGGGAGATTTGGGACAGACAGGAAGAAGGTAAGAGGAAGCAAGGGCGTCCAGCAAAGAGGTGGCTGGATTGTGTGAAAGAAGATATGCAACAGTCAGGCATGAGTGTTGAAGAAGGCAGGAGAGTGGCACTGAATCGAGAGAGTTGGCGACAGTTGATACGATACACCGACCCCATGTAAATGGGAAAAAGGGATGATGATGATATATATATATATATATATATATATAGATATATATATATATATATATATATATATATATATATATATATATATATATATATATATATATATATATATACATATGCCATACCATGCACACAAGGCAATTAGCCTGTATTGCCAATACTGTCACAAACAGGTATAGCAGTGTCCCTCCCAACACCTCCTGCAGATATTACAGTATTACAGTACCAAGACAGTGTGTGTGGTTACCTTCATACAATGCAGATGTATCATAATAGTTGTTCAAGTGTGTATGTGTGCAGGCTCATCTCTTATCACTCCACAATGGGTTCCATACACTAGATCGAATTTTCACTAATTCAAAATAGTGCATGGAATGCTCACTGCAGCGAAAGTGCACTTAATCAAAAGTGCTCTTACGCAAAGTTCAGTACAACGAACGGGTTTTGTACTGAACTTCCGTGCAGTACTCACGGACCTTAGGGTTAGGGTACGGGTCGTAGTAAGGGGATAGCCTGTAGGGTTATCCCCTTACCATGACCTGTGCCCTAACCCTAAGGTCCGTGTCGACTGCAGTGCAGTGAAGGACACAGCAATGTCCTCCACTATGGTGCGATAGTCATGAACCTTAGGGTTAGGGCATGGGTTAGGGTAAGGGGATAGCTTTACTAACTATCCTTGCCTAACCCATGCCCTAACCCTAAGTCTGACTATCGCACCATAGTGGAGGACATAGCTTGTTTTTTATGTCCTCCACTGTGCTGCAGTGTTTTCAGTGAAGTGCACTTACAAAAAAGTTCACTTTCGTTAAAGTGAACTTTCACAGAATTGAGGCTTCCTATTACAAGTACGAAGTAGTGAACTTTTGTTCTTGTAATAGGAATCCCTCCACATCACATATGTTATGCCAGAGGCATGGGATTGCTGGTGGTATTATTCGGACATTGTCCATGATTGTGGCCAGTTCTTTCAATGTTTTCCACAATCCTTTACCTGTGGCCACCTTGCTGGAGACCTCTGCTGAGAGCACGCATGTATTCAGGCATATCAGTTTGCACAGCTTAACAATATGCACTCTACCCCAATTGTATGTCAGATCCCTGATAGATGTCCTCTGCGTTATTCATGTAAGGATGCCTATCTCACACAGACATCCTCCCCATTGTTATGTCACCTTGTGTGAGAGTCACAGACAACATATTTTCACCATAGTCCATACTACACCATATAGATATGTAGCTGGTGTTGCCTCTACAACCATTTTCCATTGGCATGGCCTCTTCTGCTGTGTATGAGGGAGTTTCACCTATCCTATTTCACTGTGTTCATTCCTAAAATTCATCTGTGTGTCCCTTTCCAATGCACACACATCCCATGAGTGATCATTTCACATGGCAGTCCCATGACCTGTTACAGATCATTTACACAGCTTCAGTACAGAATGCCAGCATGGGATATCACAATACTCTGCACTGTAGATACACTGTCCTGTATGCCATATATTGCATCTTCCATGTTTGTCAGTATTTGAGTTTTTATTTTTTTTTAAGGAGCGGAAAGCAGTGATAGCACTGTACTCAGTTTGAAAGCCATGCTGTTTATCAGTCAGGATATCCTATTTCTGGATGAATTCTTGGGTTTGAATTGACATTATTTTTGAGGACTTTTACCTGTGGCCAGATGCTTGCAATAGGACTGATCACTGGGGCTGGTAACAGAGGGGAACCGTAGACAGCGGAATGCATGTTTAAAACTTAGTGAAATGTCTTCATTGGAGAGAGTAAGATTAAATACAAAGGCTAGGGGATCACTGAATTAACTCCCTTTTACTCCACCAGTAATTTCTACAAATAATACACTGTGCATTTCTGTTTTATGTCAAATTACTGCAAGTTTGATGTAGAACCAAATATCCAAAATAAGAAACAGCAGAGCAAGCTGAAACTCAAGTAAAGCAGTTCAAAATTTAAAAAACGATAACACAAAACATTGATTGAGTGCTTTCACCCCATTAGCTGGGACTTAATCAAAATCATTAAAGAAATTACACCAGTACATTTAAATACTAATTAGGTGATGACATAATCAGTGATGAGATAAAGTCCTTAAAGGTACCATTCCTAAAAGATTCATCATACAAAACTGTGTGCATTAAAAACATAAAAAACATTAAAAAATGAAGTACTTATGTATGGATATTTTTTTCTCCACTTAAAACATGTAAGACTGAACTGTGCAATAACTGTAACAGAAAAAGTATGTTCATTTTGAAGTGTTAGCTCATCAAATAGTGGCTTTTCTAATTAATACAGGTTTGAGGGAAATAATTTAATTTAAACCAGGTGCTTGTATTGCTTGCAATTTTATTTGCCATTTTAACTCCCTTTCCTCAATGTATGAACTATAGTTGCCTCCTCTAGAGTTTGGGGTAACCCATTCTAAAATTCCAAAGCAATAGTTGTTAAACCTGGGGCAACTAATGCATTGTCTATATAGTGCATTATTTATGTTTTTAGTCAAAATCTGATATTGGTGTTCGTGTCTACAGAAAACCTACATTTAGCAATTCATATTATGAGGGTAGTGTAGGTACCACAGAGTCAGGTGACCTGATGTAATGTAATTTTGTGACCAGCAATGAAATTGTATTTGAATAGCAGTGAGAGATGTGAGGCGTGCACTCTCTTTTGCGACCAGACAAGACACTCATCTACATTCATCTTGCCTTGCATTAGTAAGTAACTAGGGAACAGTAATTATTCAATCAGTTAGAAAAATATAGTGAGACTAGCTAAATGTAGTTTTTTTCTGTATCTCTCTGAGTCTTTCCATCTGTGTTATTTTTTATATTTCCTGTGATTGAAACTCTGGTGTGGTGTTTATTGTAAATAGATATTCAGTATTTTCAAGTTTTTTTTTATTTATTATTAAAAATATCTAAACCTTTTATTGTGGCTGGTCTTTTGGAAAATGTTTAACCATTGACAGCACTTGCATTTATTTAGTGGCACTATGGCTCCATGTTCCTGAAAGTCTTGCTGCTTGGTTAAACACTACCATTTGTATAGATATTAATTTTACTAAGTATAATTGGGTACCCTGCTAAGAGCCTTAAAGTAGCTGGTTCGGGTGTTCTGGTGGCAGCAGATTTACCTTTTAGTCTGGGTGGAGGTGGTAGAATGGGTAAGCTGTGTCAGCCTTTCCCAGGTGTGTGTATATGTGTGTGTGCTTCCACGCACATATGTGTGTGTGTGAAAATCAAATCTCAAAGAGAGTGTGTGTGACAGCTACTTTGAACAGGGATACTGAATTCACTGATTTCACAGAGAGGGTGGTGGAGGAACACCCAGCTAAGGACTCAGCTCTATAGTGGTCAGTGGGGAGTCTTATTTGGGACCTGAAGAGAAAGCCCAGGTCCAGGACTGGAGTGTGCATTTCCTGTGTGCTCTTAATGAAAATTGTACTTGGAGCAGAGAGCTGCATCTGAAAATAGTTTGTGTGTGTATTTTTCTTACATTGAATGTTCCCCATGATGTCAGTGGTGAGGATTCAGGCTCCTTGATCACTGACCCAGAGGAGGGATGTCACCCCCCAAAAAAAAGTATTTATTTTTTGCTAGAATCCATCCTCCATCATTGCAGACTTCAATATTTAGCAATGCAGTTGCACTTTGGTTATTGCTAAACTAAACTTATCCTGAGAAACTATAGTACCCAAAAGTACAAGCTATAAACTATAAATACTGCAATCTCTGTAACTATGGCAGGGGCTTGAGAGAGAAAAAACAACTATAAAATATAAATACTGTGATTTCTGTAACTACGGCAGTGGTTTTAGAGAAAGAACCTAAATCACCTAGATAGTGTCTGAGTATGTAAATATAAAAATGGAGTTGTGTGCCATAATGAGTTGCTCATGGTAGCCCACTGACCCTACTTCAGGTCCCAGTAAATAATGACATATCTCAGACTCTCTGGTGATTTTTAACACTAAGTTGTTGTTTCTTCACTAGTAGCCACTTTCTTAGGGTAACCATCCGAATATTCTCTGTGCTATGCTTTCAGACTAAATACAGAACGGCCCCAACACACTATCTGTTTGTGCTGTCTGTTTTCATTGGAGAACAGGGAGATAAATGATAGGGCTAGTGTAGAGAGGAGTTTGACTGCCAAAAAGGGTAGTGTAAATATAAGAGTACTTGGTGAGGATACCTTAGGAAGAGGGTGCATTGCTGGCTTCTTATGGTCTGTAACTGCATGGGTAACACCCTTTTCACAAGACAGGTAGAAGAGCCTTAGAAGTCATTAGAAGCTTTACTTTGGGTGTGTCAGGAAATTTCCAGTTTTTGATTTTACTATGTATGAAAATGCACAATAAAATGTAGACCTGGTTGATGAAGTGCACCACTACAAAACACGAGCAAAATAGCAGAATGTTTCCAAAATCCACAAAGCTAAGAAACGAAAGACTAGATTTATTCAGTAAAAATCTCTAGCCCCTCAGCTCACTCCCCTTTGAAGAGTACGCCATTACAAAAACAACACAGCTAATATACCTAGATAAATTATTTCATCATTCCATTAAATAATTATACAGTTAAACAACTATATTACAAATCTCCAGTTGCATTGAGTGTTCAAGCCATTAGGAATCATAGCATCATATTTCAGTATAAAAACTGACTCTTTATGTAACAATCTGTTTTTTATATTTACATCACTAAATTGTCCATCATAGACTTGTTCTAATACTGTAGCTTGTACGCCTTCTGTTTTATTGTTCTGATATGTTTTAAAATGCATTGCAACAGGACTATCTATTCGAGATTTTCTTATATCTCTCACGTGCTCTTGTAATCTTCTTTAAGAAAGCCTTTTTTCCTCTCCCCTTAAAACATTTTGCACAAGGGCATTTCAGGCCATATATTATTCCTTCCATATCACAACCATATTTACTTTATGACGTGACCAGGGGTTAGTAAAAGGGCTTCCTTTACTTACAAGACCACCATTAGGCATTATCCTTACCCATTACACTGTCTTCATTCCAAATAAGTATTACCAATGATTTACTAATGACACTGTACGCTGCATCCTGATTGGGTGTTCTTAAATGACACTGTGCACTGCATCCTGATTGGGTGTCCTTAAATGACACTGTACGCTGCATCCTGATTGGATGCCCTTACACAAAGGGATAGCTGATGTTATTATCTATCCAGCTCTGACTGCAGGATTGCAAATTGACTTACTAGTGAGAATGTAGCATGCAATAAAGTAATAAATGTGAGTTTAATACAGGTGGTTGAAACAAAACAAAAAACAGAGTACAAAATGCACAAACAAATTTATTTGAAACTGAAGAAATCAAATGCATTAAAAAACACAAAAAAAACTTTTTTTTGCAGGGGTAAGCCCCTGACTACTTTATTACTAATTCCCAGATCACATTGCAGTGGGGAAAAGGACAAATTCCCAATCCCCACTGTATGTCAGTCTTGAACATCAGAAGACCAACAATTTGTAATCCTCTCAAATCGAACCACTATTGCCTTTCTTCTCTGTTTGAACAGGAGAAGATTTGAACTCCTTCCCGAACCCTAATCCTACACCTTACCTTAATAAAAACCTTCCCGTAACACTGCCACTACACAAGTCTCACTGGCACACTCAAATATGCACATACACATACTAAAAACCCTGTACCTATCACCTTTCCTAACCATAACCCGAAAATAAACATGCACACACTCGCATACAAACATACACCTATCCCTTGCCTGTCCTGGACCCTAATCCTAACTCACAAATACTCTCATCCCCTCCAGACATACCATTGACGTTTATACTGCTCTGCTATCTGTACCTTTGGCATTAAACAACACCTCCTGTGTTTGTCAACAAAACCCAGGGAAACCACATGCAAAAAAAAAAAAAAATATATATATATATATATATATATATATATATATATACTGAAATCTCGAATTTCAGTATCTCGAGTCTATAAAGTCGAACCTTCAAAATGTCGCATGAAAAAAACGCGAAATTTGAAATGTCGAACGTTGTTAAATTCATGAAAATGTCAAACGGCGGTTTTAGTGCATTTCTGTAAACATATGCAATGGATGCTATGCACAACATAACTGGAAATGCTCCAGGTACGTTAGGGGCCGTGTATCACACTATAAGCTCACAAAAGGGCAGATGTATTCTGATATTAGATGGTTTTGTAATGCATCGTGAAAAAGTAGTGCAAGAAAAGTCGTATTGGTGCTGCAAGTGGAAACAGTCTATGAAGTGCAAAGGTAGAGCTATAACTGTAAGTGTTCTGGATGGTGAGAAGTTGGTGAAAACGGTGCAACACTCACATGGAGGTGATCCAATGGAGATAGAAAAGTACAGGGTATGTGATGAAATAAGAATATGTTCCACAGTGTCTCGTGATAACCCCGTATTGTAGTTGACGATGTATTAGCGTCAACTTCCGCTGATGTAACACCAAGTCTACCAACATGTAAAGCTCTCATTCAGCATGTAGGTAGACTTCGTAGATAGAATGTAACAAAAGATAAAATATGTTGTATAAATGATATACAGATGTGTGACTATCCAACAAAGAGTGGCCCTTTCATAAGTACAAGAATGTGTGATACAAGTACTGACACAAATGTTGTTGTGTTTACTACACAGCAAAATTTGATCGATCTAAGCACTGCTACGATTTGGTTAGTAGAGGGCACATATTTTTATAAGGGGATTATGTGTCGACAGTTATATAGTATCCATGGACTAGCACATTATGGTGGCTTTCACAAAAGTGTTCCTTTACTGTTTTGTTTGATGATGAAAAAGACATTGAAATCTTACAACTTTATGTGGCATTGTGTCCCAAACCTGCTAGATAAGGAAGGCTTACAATTACAGCTCAAATACATATTAAGTGACTTTGAAATCGCTGCTAAAAGAAGTGTGCATTTGACTATGCAAGGTGTTGTGTCAAAGGGATGCCTGTTTCACTTTGGGCAGAATATTTGCAGGAAGGTGCAACAGTTAGGTCTGTCACATTTATATAATACTGATATGAGTTTCCAACTTCATGTTAATTGTTTGGTTGCATTAGCATTTGTACCCGAAAGCGATGTGTTGTCATGTTTCATGGACATTAAAGAAATATTTCCTGCAGAAGGGAGATCATTATTGCAGTACTTTTCAGATTGGTATGTCTTAGGAAAGTTAAGAAAGTTTTGTACTAGAAGTACAGGATGTTCTCGTTTCCCACCATTATTCCCAGTATCGTTTTGGAATGTGAATGAGTTGAATACACTATTTCTGCCTCGTACACAGAATAGTGTAGAAGCATGGCATCGTAGATTAAAGGCACTACTGGGTCATCGAGCCTGTGATTTGAATGAACTGATGACCGTGTTAGCCAGAGAACAGGACAGAGTAGAAGAACTGCGTATCAGAATGACTTGTGGAGCACCGCCGTCTCCTAAACGACGCAATGTTGCTAAGAGGCATGCTCAGTTTGAGAATGTCCTAAGAAATAGGGAGACGTACTCTCCAATACAGTTCCTAATGTCCATTGCTAGACTACTGAAGATGTAAATACGACGGTATATATGTTGGATATATTGGTAATGGGTCTATAGTTCAGCACCTTGTCTTTGCAGTGTGTTTACACATCCTTGAATTACTTTGTAGAAGTAACGTTAATTTGTTGCACCTTTACTTCCGGCATTACAGATGAGTTTCGTAGCACCAGTGTAAAGTGTTAATGTGGCCGTAGCTGTTGATGCATTTGTATACACATTATGGACTATGGTACCGGATCTATATTGTGAGTTGTTTGCGTGTACCATGAAGTATTATGTACATGGTAATTATTTTAAAACATGATCTACACAGCCGGGATTTGTGTTTAAACAATGTACGACTGTACATGTTATATCTGGATAATTAATTTATGTCATTGTTTTGCGTTGATTAAAGGTGTTTTGGTATTTTCGATATTATGATATGCTGACATCTGAGGTGGGCTGTGGATAACTCAATTGTGCAGTTAAGTTAACTCTTTTCGTACATTTGGGCTTCGGTTTTTTGTAATTCGTTATTTTGAGTATGCGATGTTTTTATTTTTCGACTTTATAGCCTCGAGATTCTGAAATTCGAGATTTCAGTATTTTGAGGTTATGAAGTGAATATATATATATATATATATATATATATATATATATATATATATGGGTCTCCTTCTAATGCCCGAAACGTTTAGCCGACAGGGAAATAACCGGCCAGAAACCCGACAACGCAGTTGACCGACACGCCGAATCCCGACAGGCGGAAGACCGACAAGGGAATGTAAGCGACCTGGTAAGTATGCGATAGTGAGGGATGTAGGAGTAGGGAGCGGACAGGTAAGTGTTGAATACTCAGGGATGTAGGGTTAGGGTGTGTGATAGGTGAGTGTGCGGTAGTGTCGGAGCTTGGGGTTTGGGGTGTGTAAGTGAGTTAGGGTTAGGGTGCAGGTAGGGAGTGTGTCGTAGTGTCGGAGCTTGGGGTTTGGGGTGTGTAAGTGAGTTAGGGTTAGGGTGCAGGTAGGGAGTGTGTGCGGTAGTGTCGGAGCTTGGGGTTTGGGGTGTGTAAGTGAGTTAGGGTTAGGGTGCAGGTAGGGAGTGTGCGGTAGTGTCGGAGCTTGGGGTTTGGGGTGTGTAAGTGAGTTAGGGTTAGGGTGCAGGTAGGGAGTGTGTGCAGTGTCGGAGCTTGGGGTTTGGGGTGTGTAAGTGAGTTAGGGTTAGGGTGCAGGTAGGGAGTGTGCGGTAGTGTCGGACCTTAGGGTTAGGGTTTGGGTTAGGGCTAGTGGATATGTGTTGTAGTGTACTGTGTTGTTGACGTAGTGTGTCGGTGTTATGGTGTTCGTGTTTCGTTGTCGGGTTTGTGTGTTGTCGGGTTTCTGGCGTGGTTATTTCCTGTCGGCGAATCGTTCGGCATTAGAAGTAGACCCATATATATATATATATATATATATATATATATATATTGTGTGTGTGTGTGTGTGTGTGTGAGTAAATCAAAATAACAAAACTCACTATGTCGACAAACCCCCCTGCACACCCCCTATAACTTAACTCCCAAGATTGCACAACAGCAGGTAAGAGGAGAAACTTCCTTATCACTGTAAGCAGTGGTTCTCTGCAAGATTAACTAACAAAGTGATATAAAGGATAAGCTGATGATTCCAGTTTCAACATACATATATTAACATGATTTTCCAGAATTTGGGGCTGTTAAGGGGAAATTCTGGATATCGATACCCCCAAAATCATGACTGTTGACTTAAAAGAAAAAGTCAAGAGTAAATAGTCCAGTTACTTAAAAGCTGAAATATGACACCTGCAATAGGCAAGAGTTTTGCAAATCTATTGAAAGTTTTGCATAGACAGACAAACTATTGTCTGCTTTATAACAGTCTTTCACTTGTAAGATTGATGATAGTGAGAGAAAGATGCAGATTTACTGTCAGAGGTCTAACTCCTGAAAGTGGAGTTGCAACTACTTCTGCAGATCTGTTTTATGGCAGAGACACAACATTCATTCATTACTTTGAAAAAAATCTGCATTTCACAAAATACTTGCATGATCCAAAAGTGTGTGAAAACCATATGCAAATCAGTAAGCTATTTCAGCTGGTAAAGTATCACTGTAACTAATTCAATTTTTTTGTAGCACTGCTGTTTTTTTAAAGTGGTTATACAGATCTGGCATTCCTGATTTTAAGATGAGGTAGATTAAGCTGGGTTAGCACTTTTAAGAATTATTCCCAATGTCCATTCAATCATAGAAAAGTCCAGAACTAAGTTGTAGTTGCTGCTTTTGCTTGTTTGATGATAGGCTGGTGTGACACAGTATAGCTAGGCTGGTGTGTCACAGTATAGTTAGGTTGGTGTGTCACACTATAGTAAGGCTGGTGTGTCACAGTAGGCTGGTGTGTCATGATATAGTAAGGCTGGTGTGTCACGGTATAGTTAGGCTGGTGTGTCACAGTAAAGTTAAGTTGGTATGTCACAGTATAGTTAGGCTGGTGTGTCACACTATAGTAAGGCTGGTGTGTCACAGTATAGTAAGGCTGGTGTGTCACAGTATAGTTAGGCTGGTGTGTCACAGTATAGTAAGGCCAGTGTGTCACAGTATAGTTAGGCTGGTGTGTCACAGTATAGTTAGGCTGGTGTGTCACAGTATAGTTTGGCTGGTGTGTCACAGTATAGTAAGGCTAGTGTGTCACAGTATAGTTAGGCTGGTGTGTCATGGTATAGTTAGGCTGGTGTGTCATGGTATAGTAAGGCTGCTGTGTCACACTATAGTAAGGCCGGTGTGTCACAGTATAGTTAGGCTGGTGTGTCACACTATAGTAAGGCCGTGTGTCACAGTAGAGTTAGGCTGGTGTGTCATGGTATAGTAAGGCTGGTGTGTCACAGTATAGTAAGGCCGGTGTGTCACAGTATAGTTAGGCTGGTGTGTCACAGTATAGTAAGGCTGGTGTGTCACAGTATAGTTAGGCTGGTGTGTCACAGTATAGTTAGGCTGGTGTGCCACAGTATAGTAAGGCTGGTTTGTCTCGGTATAGTAAGGCTGGTGTGTCACAGTATAGTTAGGCTGGTGTGTCACAGTATAGTTAGGGTGGTGTGCCACAGTATAGTAAGGCTGGTCTGTCTCAGTATAGTAAGGCTGGTGTGTCACAGTATAGTTAGGCTGGTGTGTCATGGTATAGTTAGGCTGGTGTGTCACAGTATAGTAAGGCTGGTGTGTCACAGTATAGTAAGGCCGGTGTGTCACAGTATAGTAAGGCTGGTGTGTCACACTATAGTTAGGCTGGTGTGTCACACTATAGTAAGGCTGGTGTGTCACACTATAGTTAGGCTGATGTGTCACACTATATTTAGGCTGGTGTGTCACAGTATAGTAAGGCCAGTGTGTCACAGTATAGTTAGGCTGGTGTGTCATGGTATAGTAAGGCTGGTGTGTCACAGTATAGTTAGGCTGGTATGTCACAGCATAGTAAGGCTGATGTGTCACAGTATAGTTAGGCTGGTATGCCACAGTATAGTAAGGCTGGTCTGTCTCGGTATAGTAAGACTGGTGTGTCACGATATAGTTAGGCTGGTGTGTCACGGTATAGTAAGACTGGTGTGTCACAGTATAGTAAGGCTGGTGTGTCACAGTAGAGTAAGGCCGATGTGTCACAGTATAGTTAGGCTGGTGTGTCACAGTATAATTAGGCTGGTGTGTCACAGTATAGTAAGACTGGTGTGTCACAGTATAGTTAGGCTGGTGTGTCATGGTATAGTAAGGCTGGTGTGTCACAGTATAGTAAGGCTGCTGTGTCACAGTATAGTAAGGCCGGCGTGTCACAGTATAGTTAGGCCGGTGTGTCACAGTATTGTAAGGACGGTGTGTCACGGTATAGTTAGGCTGGTGTGTCACAGCATAGTTAGGCTGGTGAGTTACAGTATAGTAAGGCTGGTGTGTCATGTTATAGTAAGGCTAGTGTGTCACAGTATAGTTAGGCTGATGTGTCACAGTACAGTAAGGCTGGTGTGTCACACTATAGTAAGACTGGTGTATCACAGTATAGTAAGGCTAGTGTGACACAGTAAAGTAAGGCTGGTGTGTCACAGTATTTTTAGGCTGGTGTGTCACAGTATAATTAGGCTGGTGTGTCACGGTACAGTAAGGCTAGTGTGTCACAGTATCTTAGTGTGATGTGTCACAGTATAGTTAAGCTGGTGTGTCACAGTATAGTAAAGCTAGTGTGTCACAGTACAGTTAGGCTGGTGTGTCACGGTATAGTTAGGCTGGTGTGTTACGGTATAGTTAGGCTAGTGTGTCATGATATAGTTAGGCTGGTGTGTCATGGTGTAGTTAGGCTGGTGTGTCACACTATAGTAAGGCTGGTGTGTCACAGTATAGTTAGACTGATTTGTCACAGTATAGTTTGGCTGGTATGTCACACTATAGTTAGACTGTTGTGTCACAGTATTTTAGGCTGGTGTGTCACAGTGTAGTTAGGCTGGTGTGTCACAGTACAGTGAGGCTAGTGTGTCACAGTATCTTAGTGTGGTGTGTCACAGTATAGTTAAGCTGGTGTGCCACAGTATAGTAAAGCTAGTGTGTCACAGTACAGTTAGACTGGTGTGTCACAGTATTGTAAGGCTAGTGTGTCACAGTAAAGTAAGGCTGGTGTGTCACAGTATTTTTAGGCTGGTGTGTCACAGTATAATTAGGCTGATGTGTCACAGTACAGTAAGGCTAGTGTGTCACAGTATCTTAGTGTGGTGTGTCACAGTATAGTTAAGCTGGTGTGTCACAGTATAGTAAAGCTAGTGTGTCACAGTACAGTTAGGCTGGTGTGTCACGGTATAGTTAGGCTGGTGTTTTACGGTATAGTTAGGCTAGTGTGTCATGATATAGTTAGGCTGGTGTGTCATGGTATAGTTAGGCTGGTGTGTCACACTATAGTAAGGCTGGTGTGTCATAGTATAGTTAGACTGGTTTGTCACAGTATAGTTTGGCTGGTGTGTCACACTATAGTTAGGCTGTTGTGTCACAGTATTTTAGGCTGGTATGTCACAGTACAGTAAGGCTAGTGTGTCACAGTATCTTAGTGTGGTGTGTCACAGTATAGTTAAGCTGGTGTGCCACAGTATAGTAAAGCTAATGTGTCACAGTACAGTTAGGCTGGTGTGTCACGGTATAGTTAGGCTGGTGTGTGATGGTATAGTAAGGCTAGTATGTCACAGTATAGCTAGGCTGGTGTGTCACAGTATAGTTAGGCTGGTGTGTCATGGTATAGTTAGGCTGGTGTGTCACAGTATAGTAAGGCTGGTGTGTCACAGTATAGTTAGGCTGGTGTATCACAGTATAGTTAGGCTGGTGTGTCAAGGTATAGTAAGACTGTGCATTGTAATATGAAGAGAAGTCAGGCCAGCTCCTTGGCACAGGTAAAAGGAAAACGAACACAGCCATTTTTAAGGAAGTGTGAAATGTGGATTATGGGATAGGGATGTCATAGGTTCATAGGTTCATAGGTTGGTAATATGCTATCGGCCACTAGGGCCTATGCAAGCCTAGCCATAACAATTCCCTGGATATTTCCTCCCACAATGTTTACTTCTCTGGACCCCTGTCTAGCAGGGTGACTAACATGATCCCCAGGGTGAATTTCCTGTTTCCCATCCAATCATCAAGGTTCCTTTTGAAGACGGCCAATGAGGCGCTCTGCTTGACATTTATGGGCAGTCTATTCCAGAGTATGGGGAGTCTCTGGGTCAGGAACCTATCCCTCCAGCATGTTTTTTTCATTGTGATGACAAGGTTAAGATCCCTGGAGCATATGGCTCTGAGGGATTGGGATTTCTTTAAGTGGAGCATGTCCAACAGCTCAGGGTTTGACATGGCCTTGTATGTTAAGCAGAGATCGCCTCTGAGTAGACGATATGCCACAGAGTATAGGTGGAATTTTTTTAGACGGTCAGCATATGGCATCTGCTTTAAGCCTGTGATTCTTTTAGTGAGGTATTTCTGTGGCCTTTCCAGCTGTTGCAGATGTCTTGTGAGGTACATACCAAATGGGACATTATACTCTATAATGGCTCTAATGAGGGATGAGTACAGTGGGACAATGACCTCCTTTTTTTAGGATGAAAAGCCCTTAGTGATGAGGTGTGCCACATAGAAGGATTTCCTGACTGTTGTGGTGATGTGGTTATCGAAAGTGAGACCACTGTCCACCTGTGTCCCTAAGTCTGTCATCACACTTTCAATGTTTAGTGTCCTGGCACCTATGTGGTAATTCATGGGTACATGTTTTTTTCCAAAAGGGATAACTATTCATTTCTTGGCATTAAGCTTGAGCCCATGGCTCTGGCACCAAGCACCTGTTTCTGTAAGGCCCTCAAATGTTCAAAAAGGGAGTTTGCCTGGTACATTCTGTGCTAAGAGTTGGGGGAGTTGAAATTACAGGAAAGAAATGTCAGAATATCAGATGGGAAAAGCTAAACTAGGAATTGAAAATGAACTTCATTTGCAATCAGAAGACATCATTTTTCATGAAGCAAAGGAAAGGCAGTGAAATATGGCAGATGGGATTTATAATCTTGCAAAAGAGTTGTAATACCAAGGTGACTGCTGTGTTGGTTTTTGACGTAAACAGTTCAGCTTCTACACGGACATTTTAGCTGTCGTCTGATTTTATCAAATATTAATACAAATAGAAACAATTTTAGTGGGCTGATATGCATGTAATTTGAAAGACAGATACAAAAAAATTAAGTTTACTTTATTTATTTTTTTTTTTGTATTCCAACAGCCATCTTTTTTAGCACAAGAATTCTTACAAGTTGTCACTTACTGCAAATCTCAAGATGCTGCTATTAGTGGCCTACTGGAACGGATTCAGTCATTCAGAGATAAACTCCTCAAAATATTTTCAGTCACTGGGAGTTGTATTTAGAAGACAAGTGTTGTATGTCTGTCTGTCTGTTAACCACTTTGGGGAATGGTATCAGCTAAGACCTTGGCATGACACATAAGACAGACTAAGCAAGAGCGAATATACAAAGGAAGCAAAGTGCGAATATGTGGTTGTACATGGTAGTAATATCACCAAGGTAGACTATATACAGGATTAACTGATAGAACTAGTCACTACAGATGGAACTAGTCACTACAGACAATGCCAACAAACAAACAGCTCAGAGGTAGTTTCACTGTAAGATATCTCTTTGCTTCCACAGAAGATCTGGAAAATCTCATTCTCATTTCTGATATATAAATCCTGAGCTTTTGACAAATTAGTCACAGTACAAATAAGTTTGTTTCTAGAATCTTTTTTTTATTTACTATAGAAGTATAAATAGCATCACGATTCACCATAACTTCAGCTTCACAGCGGTATTGCTGTTTAGATTCAGTCTTAAACTGTTAGGTAGTTGGTCGCAGTGAATAAGTTAAGTGCTATTTTAATGGTTTCTTAACAAACTGAAGTTCAACAGTCAGCATTCAAAGTGCACCAAAATTCTCAGCAGCTGTTTTATTCATCTAGATGTCAGCTTCAATACGAGGCCAGACAGTTCTGTCCATGTTGCTTGGTTGTTGAGGTACTTTGAGAAATACAAAACTTATGATCTTTATATAACTCTGTGTGTGTGTGTGTGTGGACATGTGTGTGTGTGTGTGTGTGTGTGTGTGTGTGTGTGTGTGTGTGTGTGTGTGTGTGTGTGTGTGTGTGTATGTGTGTGTGTGTGTGTGTGTGCGTGTGTGTGTGTGTGTGTGGCTGTGTGTGTGTGTGTGTGTGTGTGTGTGTGTGTGTGTGTGTGTGTGTGTGTGTGTGTGTGTGTGTGTGTAGATGTATATATAAAACCATCTAATGTTAATGTTAATTTAAATGGATATAAAGTATCATGACTACATTTGGGATGTGAAACTCACAGTGAAAGGTAATTTCACTGGACTTCATCATATAAGAAGACTGAGGTCCATGAAATGGTTACAAAAAGTGTAGTCAGCTAGTAAGAACATAAATTTGGGCTAAAGCAGGACCTTAAATGCTGTGCATATATTCTGATAAGTTATTTTGCCATACAGTGCTCCTGAACATGAATGTCCATTAATTTATGCTGCAAAAGTGCAGTCCTTATTGCATATGTGGGTATTACTGTTTACCAAGCACAGCGCAGTGCAAAATAATTAATAGTTCCAGCTGTCAAATGAAAAAAAGGCTATCAAGGGTTTAAGATTCTGGCTTTTGTTCTATGGTTAAGAGGTTCAGGATTCAGAAAGTAAAAAAAAAATAGTTTTGTAGGGGTCAAGTATGTGGATGTGTGGGAAACAAGACAAGTGTTTTATGTCTTTAGAATAGCAGGCTGAATTTAACAGGACTTTTCTGCCATACTGAGAGTGGACCTTTTCCCACAAATCCCTGAGACACAGGCAAGCACACAATAACCTGAGCTGGATAAAGATTTGAGAGGTAGATAAAGGTTTGGGATGCTGTAGTAAACAAAACAGGACATTTAATGCATAGATAGGCATGCTTTGAATTTAACCAGTCTGATGTACACCCCTATAAGGCACTGCACTAATCTGCATGTTTTATCTATGTAATTTTATTTTGTTTTAATTTGTTAATTGGGGTAGCACATCGTTTGCATGACAGTGCAATCAATTCTTGAAACAAGTTTTATAACTTTTTTAATATACAGTGCAAAACGAAAAATAGGCTATATATTCCAAATATGGTGGAAGATATTATATAATATCTTTACATTAATTACATAGTCGAACGCACTGCAGGACATACTGGTGATTAGGAAGGTGTGTGATACTGACTAGATGGGATGAAACTACA
The DNA here is from genome assembly GCF_019279795.1 of Protopterus annectens. Taxonomy (NCBI): domain Eukaryota; kingdom Metazoa; phylum Chordata; order Ceratodontiformes; family Protopteridae; genus Protopterus; species Protopterus annectens. The sequence goes on along the minus strand of NC_056733.1, from coordinate 711,261,767 downwards.
GACTAAATTATGCAGTAAGCAGAACAAAGATACATGACTTTAGAATCATTTAAAGTGAATCTTTTGTTTGTGACATAGGTGTTTACTATTTTGGGATGAAAATACATACCATATTTCATTTCCGGAGGAAATACATACATTTGCTGGACAGTTGGAAGTGGCATTGTTTTTTTTTTTTTTCAGTTTGCCACATGTGAGTTTGGTCTGTTGCTGTATCAGATGTAATCTGTTGTGATTTATAGGCATTTGTATGAATTTATTGCCTCTGCTTTTTTGTTTTTTTTTGTATTGAGTGTATAACAGATTTTTTTTTTTATTTTATACACACACCAGTGCCTTAACTATTGCTATTAAAAGTTGTCAGGGTTACAAAGGAGGTTAAGGAATTCTTTACCTTTCTTTTGCTTTGATTACCTTGCAGTATCTCAGACGGTTAACTGAGAGGTTGTCTGTTGACATGCAGTAACTGTCTTTACATAAAGCACAAGCAAACATGATACATGGTCTGAACAAGATGGTAGCCCACAATAGGGTTGTTGTATGACAACACTTGGTTTTGTTCTTAACAAACTCTTGTGAGTTAATTCTTTACCTACCTGTCTTTTTTTACATGCCGGCAAGCAACTTTCAATTTGCAAGCAATTAATCAATGCAAGAGGGAAAATACACTCCACAGAGAAACATACTTTCAGCACTTCAAGGGAAAGAAAATGGCAGTCTGCTGACTGGAGTGAAATGACATCATCCCTGCATGTAAGGTTGAAACAGACTTCAAGCCATACTTTCTGAAGTTCTAGGTCCAAGTTAATATTTTATTAATGATCAGCCAACCAGGTTTATCATAAAACATAACTGTGAAGTATGTGCAAGAAGGTGCAGACAGCTACATTCACTGTTTGGCATTGCACAGCAGTGTGTGTGTGTGCGTGTGTGTGTGTGTGTGTGTGTGTGTGTGTGTGTGTGTGTGTGTGTGTGTGTGTGTGTGTGTGTGTGTGTGTGTGTGTGTTGGGGGTGGCAACAGCTGACTACAGACAGGATCAGGTCAGGTTTTTGGCAGAAGGTAGCAGTATGTGTACTCACTCACTAATCAGCTCTGTGAACCTTTAAGATGGTTGCAGTCATTTTATGAGAATAAGTGAGCTGAAGGTCAAGCCAGATGAATTTATTAAGGTAAGGTCAGTCTAATTACACAACAGCCCAGATCAGAGTGTCAGTTCTAGAATTTTCCTCAGTCTAAAGGTAGTGCATAACTGTTGCTGCAGGATCGATAAACAGTAAACATTCTGGGTGTGTTATGGCACAACTGAAGACACAACTGACTTCTAAGGAGTTGTAAGTGGTCAAGCAATTTTAAATGTTTAATTACTTAGTTGTTTGTTATGTTCCTGATGTAATCAATGTTAATTACTTGTTGTATTGCCATGTGTTTGACATCTTTTTATCTCTGATTGTCATTTGTGTTGCTACCATTGCAGCCTGGGTTGTAGCTGAAAATGCTCCTCAGATCAGTTTGCTTATCCTTTTAACAAAATGTAAGCACATAAATAAATAAATGCATACATTTTATTTATTTATTTATTTATTTTATTTTACATTTGTTGACGGGATAGTCTGACTGGATACATGTCCATTTTCAGTGGAGGCCTGGGGAGAAAAGCTCCATACATACATACAGAAAAACTAGGGTCTATATTAGAACACCAAACATTCAAAATGTCAAGTGTTCTAATATCGAACCCTAGCAATCGAAAATACAAAACATCGAACATTCAGAACAGCAAATTTTTTCCTAGGGAAAAAATTTGCTGTTCCAAAACACATACACACAAGCACACCAAACAAACAGCAATCAACACACATACACCTAAACTCTTACACCTAACCCTACACTAAACTATACATACACCACTAACTATCCACTTACCTTAACCCTAACCCTAAGGTCCGTCACTATCGCACAATCACCTCACCCGCGCCCTAACCCTAACTCACCTACCCTGCACTAACCCTCACGTCCAGACAATCGCACACTTACCTGACCCACAACCTAACCCTTATTCACCTAACCGGCCCTAACCCACATGTCCACACAATTGCACACTTACCTGAACCAGACCCGTAACTTTCCACCAGAGCACTGAAAATACTGAAGCAACAGAAACAGACAAATAAATTCTTTCCCTTGGTTTTCTGATTCTTCAATATATGAAAATGGGTTGATATTAGAACATTCGACATTTCAAATGTTCAGTATTCTAATATAGACCCGAAAAACTATTACATTAAATAAGTTAAAGCACTGGTACAGATACAATAAATAGGATAAACGTTATTCATTCTGTCATATATAAATCTGATTTGTTATAGAGTAACAATTAGGAAACAATGTAGGGGTGGCCAAAAGACCTCTTTAGGACATGTTTATATATTGCCAGAGTTAGTCAGGATTACAGCAAGGACACAGCCATTGCCTTTTAAAGTACTGTTTTAGATTTTTTTTAATTGGGTTAGAACGGGTTCTGAAGTAAGCTCAGCAAGAAATGAGTTCCATATTTTACCAACAGAGTTGGCATATAGAGAGTCTGCAGATGAGTTGTTGCTTTTGAGGGTTTGGACTAGTAATTTGTTGGATGAGCGAAGTGCCTTGAGGTTGCTGTAAGGGGTGATCATTTTTGTAAGTACGGGTGTGTTTTCAGGTTTGAGCGATATTTTTTGTAAGTATGGGTGAGTTTTCAGGTTGGTAGAGAATTGTATGCCCTACTATTAGCTGATTGTACTGAAGATGGGCAATTTTAGCCACCCTAGATTCTTTAGGTTCAGACAGTGGTGTGTTCTGTATGCTGCTCCAGTGGCAAATCTAGCTATATTATTAAAGCAGCTAGAGGGTTTATTAAGGTCAGACTTACTCAATTTCGTGAAGAGAGGGGATGCATAAAGGAGGGTGGAAAGTAGATCTATATGGGCAATTACTGTTTTAGCTAGTTGAGTGAAGGAAGGTTTGATCTTGTATAGTGAGCCAAGTTTTTTACTGATTTATTTTTAATAGTTTGATTAATATGTATACAAACTTGAGGTTCTCAACTGTTACACCTAAGAATTTGGTACAGGGATCTGGGACAATGACAGTGCCATTGTTAAATTTTATAGTAAAGGTTGGAGTGGATGCATTACAAGTGGGAGAGAAAAGCAGTAGTTTCGTTTTGTTATGATTTAATAGGAGATGTTGATTACAGAGACAATTTTTGACAGTATTAAAAACATTTTGGGATAGAGTCTGTAGACTTAAAGTGGAGGTGGCAAAACAAATCAAAGTGGAGTCATCCGCATATTGAATGCAGGTGGCTGTTGGGATGACTGTGTATAGGTCATTAATAAAGATAGAAAGTAATAGGGGTCCTAATATAGAGCCCTGAGGGACCCCAAGGGTGATAGGTAGAAGGAAAGATAGTTTGTTCCGCCATAGTACAGCGTGCTGTCTACCACTCAAATAAGATTTGAACCATTGGATAGCCTGGACATCTAGGGGAATAGATTTATGTGTGTGTATGAGTAGTTGGTGGTTGACCAGGTAGAAAGGTTTGGAGAGATCAAGAAAGAGGAGAAAAGAAAGCTTATTATTGTTTCTGTTTTGATTAATAACATTGGAGAAGGAGAGGAGGGTCGTGGTTGTACTGTGGAATGGTCTGAAACCATGCTGCAAGTTAGCCAGGAGATTGTGCTGAATGAGATGGCTCAGGAGTTGTTTATGGATGCACTTCTCCATAATTTTAGCCAGGGGTGACAAAATAGCTATTGGTCTGTAATTTGACAGTTCAGTGGAACTGCCCCCTTTGTGGAGTGCACAGAATCTGTTTCCATCTTTATAGAAAAAAATCGTATAGGTTTATTAGGGAAGTCAGTCTATATCTTGAAAGATACTGAACGCTTTATTAGGGATTTGTATAAATTTACCAGGGAGAGGCACACGTTAGAATCAGTTATATTTGTCACACTTGATGTGGTGTCCCTCTTTACAGTTATCCCAAATGACTTTGGTATTAACAGTATTACGAAACTATTAGACAAAGATGGAAGTCATACACAAAACAGTATAAAGTTAATACAGATTCTTCTGAGATTAGTACTTGAAAACAACATTTTTCGGTTCTGGGATAAGATATACTGGCAACGGGATGGAGTTTCAATGAGGACATTGTGCGTCAATAGTTATGCAAATGCAGTAATGTCAGTATGGGAAATAGAAAATTTGGAGAAGGGCCCTTATAAACAGAATGTATTGTTCTTCAGGAGATTTGTGGATGACCTCTTCCTAATTTGGAAGGGGTCGCTGGAATATCTACTGGATTTTGTAATATATATAAATAATTCTACACCATTTCTTAAATTTACACTAAAGTGGTCTTATACAGAGATCAGTTTTATTGATGTCAGTATAATGAAGGGAAAGGATGGAGAGATTAGTACTAGTATGTACAGGAAGGAATGTCACATCAACAAATTATTGAGTAAAGACAGTATGCATCCTAAATATGTGTTTAAAATGTTGCATACAACCAACTATATAGGGCATCGACTCAATGTAAAACAGGATGATCTTAAACAACAAGTGCAAGTGATTGGGACAGAGTTGATAGAAAGAGGTTATGATCACGATGAGGTATTGAAAGACATGATAAGGATTAAGGAATACGAGAGCAAAGCTATATTTTTTCAGAATCAGTCAATGTTAATGTGAATCAATAAAATAGAAACAAGTTAAGAATGTGCATGTGTTACTCTAGAGATGTAAGGAAATACACAGAAGTTATCAGTACACATTGGAATCTCCTGACTTCAGATAGGCAGGTGGGTAGGTTTTTAGACTCACATCCCCAATTTACATTTAAAAATAAAAAAATCATTAAAGAGAAGATTATGTACAACAAGTGAACAGTTGGGTCAGATTGACGGCATAGGAACTAAACCATGCCAATACTGTGAATTTATTAATATGGGGACAGAGTTTAAACACCCAGATACTCAGGAGATATTCTATCTGAGGGTGAGTGCAACCTGCAATACAACCCATGTAGTGTATTTAGTTCTGTCAGTTATGTAACAAATTCTATGTTGGCAAGACTGATAGGCAACTGAGAGATAGATTAAGAGAGCACATTTACCACATTAGAAAGAAAAGTATGTTTAATGCCCTTGCAAAGTATGTCTCAGAGACAAATGAGAGACATAGTTTTAAATTTATGGTTTTAGGTAGATGTAAAGAAAATAAAAGGGGAGGTGACATCAGAACTAGAACTAAAGAAATGGAAGCCAATTGGATCGTTAGGTTGAGGGCTTATGTGGGGCAAGGTCTGAATGACCACGTACCCTTAAGACCCATTTTAAAAAATAGACCATTACATAGATGATTTTAACTATTAGACGTTTTATATTATTTTTGTATATGATTCTGTATTTCTGTACTACTTTTTATGTATTCTATTATACAAAGACATATTTTAATATTTTAATATTATAGGAGGTATTTTCTTCTTAAGTTGTTAATCAGTGAGTCATGTGATTTATGATGTTGGTTTAAAACAGGTGATTTGATAGCAGTATGGATACACCTGAAGAAGCATTCGTGAAAGCGCTTGTGTACTGTGTTAATAAACAGCTGTAGTTCCTGAAGAAACTGAAGCCTTGTCTTTGCTACTGTTTTGCCATTATAAATAAATAAATGCATACATTTATTTTATTTATTTATTTATTTCATTTTACATTTGTTGAAGGGATAGTCCGACTGGATACATGTCCATTTTCAGCGGAGGCCCGGGGAGAAAAGCTCCATACATACATACAGAAACACTATTACATGAGATAAGTTAAAGCACTGTTACAGATACAATACATAGGATAGAAGTTATTCATTCTGTCATATATAAATCTGAATCAAATCAATCTGATTTGCTATAGAGTAACAATTAGGAAACAATGTAGGGGTGGCCAAAAGACCTCTTTAGGACATGTTTATATATTGCCAGAGTTAGTCAGGATTACAGCAAGGACACAGCCATTGCCTTTTAAAGTACTGTTTTAGATTTTTTTTAATTGGGTTAGAACGGGTTCTGAAGTAAGCTCAGCAGGAAGTGAGTTCCATATTTTACCAACAGAGTTGGCATATAGAGAGTCTGCAGATGAGTTGTTGCTTTTGAGGGTTTGGACTAGTAATTTGTTGGATGAGCGAAGTGCCTTGAGGTTGCTGTAAGGGGTGATCATTTTTGTAAGTACGGGTGTGTTTTCGGGTATGAGTGATAATTTTTGTAAGTATGGGTGAGTTTTCAGGTTGGTAGAGAATTGTATGTGCTGCTATTAGCTGAGTGTACTGAAGTTGGGAAATTCTAGCCACCCTAGATTCTTTAGGTTCAGACAGTGGTGTGTTCTGTATGCTGCTTCAGTGGCAAATCTAGCAATATGATTAAAGCAGCTAGAGAGTTTATTAAGGTCAGACTTACTCAAGTTCGTGAAGAGAGGGGATGCATAAAGGAGGGTGGAAAGTAGATCTATATGGGCAATTACTGTCCTAGCTAGTTGAGTGAGGGAAGGTTTGATCTTGTATAGTGAGCCAAGTTTTTTACTGACTTTTTTAATAGTTTGATTAATATGCATACAAACTTGAGGTTCTCAACTGTTACACCTAAGAATTTGGTACGGGGATCTGGGACAATGACAGTGCCATTGTTACATTTTATAGTAAAGGTTGGAGTGGATGCATTACAAGTGGGAGAGAAAAGCAGTAGTTTCATTTTGTTAGGATTTAATAGGAGATGTCAATTACAAAGACAATTTTTGACAGTATTAAAAACATTTTGGGATAGAGTCTGTAGACTTAAAGTGGAGGTGGCAAAGCAAATCAAAGTGGAGTCATCCGCATATTGAATGCAGGTGGCTGTTGGGATGACTGTGTATAGGGCATTAATAAAGATAGAAAATAATAGGGGTCCTAATGCAGAGCCCTGAGGGACCCCAAGGGTGATAGGTAGAAAGAAAGATAGTTTGTTCCACCATAGTACAGCCTGTTGTCTACCACTCAACTAAGATTTGAACCATTGGATAGCCTGGACATCTAGGGGAATAGTTTTATGTGTGTGTATGAGTAGTTGGTGGTTGACCATGTAGAAAGCTTTGGAGAGATCAAGAAAGAGGACAAAAGAAAGCTTATTGTTGTTTCTGTTTTGATTAATAACATTGGAGAAGGAGAGGAGGGTCGTGGTTGTACTGTGGAATGGTCTGAAACCATGCTGCAAGTTAGCCAGGAGATTGTGCTGAATGAGATGGCTCAGGAGTTGTTTATGGATGCACTTCTCCATAATTTTAACCAGGGGTGACAAAATAGCTATAGGTCTGTAATTTGACAGTTCGGTGGAAATGCCCCCTTTGTGGAGTGGAACAACATGAGATGTCTTCCAGATGGAGGGGATAGTAGCTTCTGATATAGTTCTATTGATCAGGATAGAGATCAGGTATGCTATGTCATCTGCAGCTTTTTGTAGATACTCAGCTGGGAGGAGATCCACTGCAAGGGTGATAGGTTTTAGTTTCTTGATTAGGGCATGGATAAGTGATGTGGAAACTGGTTGAAAGTTAAAGGGGAGTTGAGAACTAGGCGCGGCGGCATTAGGACTTGGGCCACTGGGAGATAGTTGGTTAGTTAGTGACTGGATAGTTTCTGACACCATGTTGCTCATCCCACTATGTACAGAAGACAAAGCAGGCAGGGTAATTCTCTCAGCAGTTTGCAATAACATTCAAATGCAAATGTCTTCCGAAGGTTTTTGGATGGTAGTTGAGGGGGTAGGAGTAGTGCATTGCCCTGGGTGAATAAGTTTATTTATGCCTGCCCAAAACTTTTGCGGATTGTTTTTACATACTACAAGAATGAAATGTTTAGTTTTTAATCAGGGGTATAAGTCAGTGTGTGTGTATATTTCTTTAAGAAGCTATCCAAGGGTTTGCACTAGTGTAGAAATACTGAGCACGTGCAAGTCTGACTGCTATTTTGTAGTAAGCTGTTGAGATGTGAGCATGCATGTGTATATATGGTCTGTCTGTTAATCAGTTCATTTATATTTTATGATTCTGCTATCCATCCTGGTGTGTTTCTCTGTAATAAAGCATCTAAATGAACTACCCTGCCTGCTTTGCTTCTGTACATAGAGGGACGAGTGACATGGTGTCAGAAGAGGCATGGTTAAAATGACATTGCCAGAAAGAGCTCCAGTTTCTCCAATTTGAATCTGAGAGGCATCTAGCTACTGTTGGAGGAATACAGAGGAGTGAATCATCCCTACTGCACGTACACTTTGTAAAACATGTCAGTAATGGACTTCAGATGTTAAAACTTGCTCAAATAAGTTGTTATTCACAAAATATAAAACAAAGCATACAGAACGCTCTAAACAATATTTAAATAAATGGAAATGTCAGATATTGATAGAAATATTTGAATTGCTATGGAAATTGTTTTAAAAAAGTCCAAATTGCATAAAATTAATAAAATAAAAGGAAACAACTACATTATTTCACTCAGCGCATATTTTTGTAATAAATAGGGCTATCCAAGTTATAAGATGCATATGACATGTTCACATGTTTGTACAGTATTACAGTACAGACATTTCACAAAATACAGCCATTTCAGAGCATATTTCGCAAAGTACCGTATTTCAAAGAGTTTATTGTGCATTTGAATGTTACTGCAAACTGCAGAGAGAAAAGTTTGTTCATATACAATTACAAGGGTTATATTTTCAGTGCGTTTGTGCATACATTGTTGGCATGACAGACGGATTTTGAAAACCAGGTCAATTAGTGTTTGATAGTAATATTGCAAAGACTGGAGAGTGTTTGAGCAAGAGTATGGAATTTTCATACAGGCTGCATTTTCTAATAAATATGATTGTACAAAGGCATTTATTCTGCTTAATTTAGCTGGGTCAGAAGCAATAGAAAGGGATTGTTCATTTGTGTATGCACCAGCTATCTTTGCAGGAGAAGGGGAAAACCATCATATTGTTGTACCAGTTGAGTCAGGGGAGGAGCCTGAGTGCTTAAAATGTAAATTTAGAGCAATGTGTAACCCCCAGACAAACATTACAATAGAAAGGCACTTATTTTACACAAGAGATCAAAAGTCTGGCGAAACTTTTGCAGCATATATAACCAACTTGAGAAACAAAGCTAAAATGTACAAATTTTGTGATTTAAGGGATGAGTTGATAAAAAACAGACTTGTGTGTGGTATTAAAAATGATGCTGTGAGAAATATTTTGCTTTGTGACAGTGATTTAACTTTAAATAAGGCCATTGAGATTTGTCAAATATACGAGCTCACAGAAAAGCACACAAATATGCTTACTAATGAGAAATGCATGTTTCCAGTAACTTCTAATGCTCACATTGATAGCATGCAGCATGTGGTTAAAAGAAACAGGCACAAGCATATGGCAGCAATTGTAGCCCCTGCAGCACTCACTGGTAAACCCCAGAGTTTTCTAGCAAATTCCAAAGTTTGCACAGTCTCAGTGAAGCATAAGAGTGAGTCAGCAAACTCAAAGCATGGGCCCCAACCTAGTTTCACTGATAACTATCATAATTCTGGTGGAAGTCATGAATCTAAAAGGGAAAAGTGCTTAGCTTTTGGTCAACAATGCCACAAATTATAATAAATGGAATAATTTTATAAGGTTTTGTAAATCAAAAGGCACACATTCTTTTATTAAAAGGAACATTTTAAGAAGCAAGTCGATCAGTTAGAAAGCTGTGGCGTAGGGTCACACTGTGCCACTTTTCATGTTGATGGTGTGTCAGTGCTTAGTCAAACAGTTAATGTAGTACATTTATGGGCAAAAAGTGAAGTTTTTTGTTCTGTTTGGATCAATGGAAGTCCAATAGAGATCAATGTTGCACAGGCTCAAAGTGCAATGTTATGTCAGCAGAAACATTTGCCAGAATATGTCATAGTGAGAAGCTTGATTTAGCAATGTGTGTGAAGCTTGTTGCTTATGGTGGTGAAGAGATTCAGACCGAAGGCTCAGTAATCCTTTCATGTTACTCTGCTGGGAGAAACTACAACTTGTTATTCTATGTGGTCAAAAGGTACATACAGTCATTATTAGGGCTGAAAGACTCTTTGAAAATGGGACTGCTTTTATATAATAAGGAACTCCATCATGTTCACTTAGAAGACCACTATTCTAATTTTGCCCAGTCTATTTTTTCTTCCTATGCTGATCTTTTCAAAGACAAACTAGGCAAGCTTCCAGCTGTGTACTCCTTGAAGTTAGACCCAGATGTTAGCCCAGATATCAGGCCGGCTCGAAAAGTTCCAGTAGCCATGCAGGACAGAGTCAAAGCTGAGATTGAAAAAATGGTGCGACAAGGTGTAATTTGTCCAATAGAAGAACCAACTGAATGGGTATCTTCCATGGTGATAGCTCATAACAAAAGCTCAGATGACATCAGAATATATATAGATCCATGAGATTTGAACAAGGCACTAAAAAGACCTCGTCATCCAATGCATGCAGTTGAAGAAGTCACTGATATTATGCCAAATACCACTCCTTTTTCTGTCTTAGATGCAAAGAGTTAATTTTGGCAAATTCTACTTGACAAGAAATCTTTGTTGCTAACTACTTTCAGTACTCCGTTTGGTAGGTACAGATTTTTGAGAATGCCATTTGGGATAAATTCTGCAAGTGAAGTCTTTCAGCGGGCAATGGAGCAAATTTTTTCTGGGTACCCCTGTGCCATCATAGTAGACAACATACTAGTAGGAGGTAATGGTGAAGCTGAGCATAACAGAAACCTCAGAAAAGTTCTGGAAAGGACAGATCAAGTGAATCTTAAGCTGAATCCTCAGAAATGCAAATTTAGGCTACCAGAAGTCACTTATGCTGGTCATTTATTCACCAGTTCATGCCTAAGACCAGACACCTTTAAGAAAACAGCCATTGTTGAGATGCCAGCTCAAGGCAATGTTCAAGCCCTGCAATGTTTTCTTGGTATGATTAACTATCTAGGCAAATTTATTCCAGACTTGAGTCAAACATCAGCACCACTGAGAGAGCTAACACGTAAAGATGTATCTTGGTCATGGTTAGAGCAATACCACAGAGCATTCAATGTCCTGAAACAAAGAATTGCCAATCTACCAACTCTCAGATACTATGATGTTCACAAACCAGTTACTCTTTCATGTGATGCTTCAAAATTTGGTCTTGGTGCAGTCATTCTTCAAGGGGGTAGACCAGTAGCCTATGCTTTGAAAACTCTTACCCAAACTGAAATGCAGTATGCTCAGATAGAGAAAGAACTTTTGGCAATTGTGTTTGCATGTTGCATGTTCCATGATTATGTTTATGGTAGACCTATGCAGATTGAAACAGACCAGCAACCTATAGTTAGTATTTTGATAAAACCTATACATACAGCTCCGGCCAGATTGCAACACATGATGCTGAAATTGCAAAACTACAATTTTAATGTTGTCTACAAGAAAGGCAAACTTCTTTATCTTGCTGATACATTACCCAGATCACACAAAACAGCCACGGAACAGCATGAGAATGAGCAACTTGATTTTGAAGTCATGAAAGTGAAACTATTTCTTCCACACGTCTTGATGAGCTTAGAGATCACACAGCCACAGGTCCAGTTTTACAGAAGCTCATCTACTTTAATAACAACAGGTTGGTACTAAGCTAACTGCCCTTGTGAGCCATTTTAAGCCTAGCCAATTATGCCTTGTGAGACTCAAACCCTGCACCTTGTGTTTGTAAGGCAAACACTTTAACCATTAGGCCACCCTATCTATCACACATGAATGGCCATCAAAGCAATCTATCTTACCTCAAGAAGTCCAACCTTATTTTCCATACAGAGATGAGATTTTGTTTGACAATGGTATTGTCACAAAAGGTCCTAAAGTCATTGTTCCAAAGTCCTTACAACAAGAGTACATTACTATCTTGCACTGACATCATCCAGGAGCAGACTCTACCAAAAGAAGGGCAAGAGGACAAGTATTTAGGCCTTTAATGTCACAAGATATTGAGAGAGTGCTATCATCTTGTTCTGTTTGTAATAGTACTAAGTCAAATCAAGAGAAAAAATGCTTCAACTGAAACAGATTCTGGAATTACCTTGGTAGACAATAGCCACCAACATTTTTGAGTGGAATAGTCAACATTATTTGGTGTTAGTAGACTCTTACTCAAATTGGTTTGAGATTGACCTACTTTGCAATCTAACATCCAGTACTGTCATCACCAAGATGAAACATCATTTTGCAGTTCATGGAAGTCTGCGCAAAGTTATTTCCGACAATGGCACACAGTTTGCAAGCCAAAAGTTGAAAAGTTTTGCAAAAGAGTGGGACTTTATTCATGTCACAAGTAGCCCAGAGTATCCACAGTCAGATGGTTTGGCAGAACATGCAGTTCAAAGTGCAAAACAACTAGAGAAGCTGAAACAAGATAACAGTGATGTTTTCCTGAATCTTTTATGTCTTAGAAATATTCCACATGATAATCATCTTGGTTCACCCACTCAGAGACTTCTAGTGAGACAAACCAGAACCAAAATACCAATCAGTAGTTGATTTTTGGTTCCATGTGTCAAGAACAACAGGTCAATGAAAACTATTGAAGAAGCATTTAATCCAGAAGTCCTATTATGATAAGACCAGAAAACCGCTCAATACATTGCGAGAGGGAGAAGTGGTAAGGATGTTAATGTCCAGAGGTTATGATCGGATTGGAGTCGTGAAGAATATTTGCTCACAGCTGAGGTTGTACATTGTGGATTCACAAGGAACAGAATTTAGGCTGAATCGGAAACATTTGATGCCGGTGTCTGTGCCTATACCACAGCCTATAGCATGTGAGAAGGACTCTTTATCTCAGAATGAGTTGTGTTTCAGTACCAGAAGAAGTTCCAGAGAGTATTCCCTTTCCTGTGATGAATCCCGAAGTTCCTGATATGAGTTGTTCTATGAAGACTGTCCCTGTTGCAGTCCTGATTGTTATGTTACTAGATCCAGTCACATCTCCAGACCATGTCATAGATACATGGTAAATTGGGTATAAATAACTGTTGTGTTTATTTCTAATGTGTATATTAATGCATGTCTAATGCAAAGTCTTTTTTTATTTAAGGGCAATCTTTTTAAGAGGGATGATGTAGATCAGTGTGTGTGTGTGTGTGTGTGTGTGTGTGTGTGTGTGTGTGTGTGTGTGTGTGTGTGTGTGTGTGTGTGTGTGTGTGTGTGTGTGCGTGCATGTGTTTGTGCGTGTATCTTTGAGAAGCTATCCAAGGGCTTGCACAAGTGTATAAATACTGAGCATGTGCAAGTCTTTTTTTTTTTTTTTTTTTTTATACTGAGCAGACAGCTTTTAACAACAATAAAACTAAATCAACTATTTACATTATTAACATAGGCCTGAAAATGTTTGAATAGTGCAAATATTTTAAGGAAAAAAAACTTTCAGTGAAGCAAACAAATAATGATTAAACAGGGTTAAAAATCAGTTTGGAAAGTCTCAGTTAGGTTTGAAACCTTTGTCCATGGACTGTTAGCAAAACTCCTCGGATATAAGTTAGCACTTGCAAGTCTGACTGCCATTTTGTAGAGATCTGTTGAGATGTAAAGATGCATGTATATATGGTCTGTCTGTTAGTCAGTTAATTTATATTTTATGATTCTGCTATCCATCCTGATGTATTTCTATGTAATAAAGCATCTAAATGAACTAACCTGCTTGTTTCGCCTTCTGTATATAGAGGGACGAGCGACAAGGGGCATGTTTTATAGAAAACTATAGGAATGTTCATTTGATGAAAATGCTGATTTTTTTTTTTCCAACACTTTTATAATTTTTATTTAAATTTACATTTAGCCACAATCTTACTTTAATAAGAGAAACTCTTAGTTAAATGTATATAGCTCAGAACATACACGTACAGGAGAGTAAGACAAAAACATACATTAAATGTGTGTGATTCCAGGACAACACATTTGAGAGAGTCTTTTTATCTCACTTCAAAAATCATCTGATTGAGATGTAATTTGACAAGAATGGTGTTGAAAGAAATGACAAAAATTAACTCATTTTTGGAGAAGGGCTTCACCCAGACACCCCCTTACTTACTCCCATAAGAGAGGAGATCAAACTCTCAGAGTTGTCTCAATGAGATGAGCCTGCAGTGACCTCAGTGGGTGGGACCCCACATAGGCATTTCATCTGCCATATGGTTTACAAATTGCACAACTTAGGCTGAGATTCATGAGCACATTGTGTAGTGCAAAATACTGCAGTTAGTGGCAATGTGCGAGGTGTGGGTGATTCAGAGACGCACGTCATGACTGCACAAGGTGTGGGTGATTCAGAGACACATGTCATAACTGCACGAATGTTAAAATAACCTTGCAAATGACCACGTAGTAGAAAAACATTGAATGTGCATTCTTACTGAATACAAACTCAGGGCCTGGTAAGGCCATTTAAGAGTTTCCTGAAGGATAATCTAGAGCTTTGTGTATATCATTGTATCCATTCTACCTTTTTCAATTGTGGCACATTAAACACTCAGAGGGAGCCACAGTTTCAATTTAGGGCTTTTTACTCATAAAATGTGGCTTGAAGAGGTCTTTGTGTATATCTTTTCGATGTGTTATACAGTCTTCATTTGTGACACATTAAAGATGCAGAAGGATCCACAGTATTCAGTAATAGGTTGCTGTTAATGAGGGGAAAACTCTTTTATCCTTTCTGGTGACACATCACAGAATATCTCTAATTAAACCACAGAAGTAATTTCTCTTATAACTGATTCAATATGGTCATCAGATTTTAAAGGTTAGTCTGTTAATATCCCAAATCCCTCACATCTGTGACCGCTGACTGAAAGTGGTTATCCAAAGCGTATGAGAACACGGGATTATGGAAGTCATAGTGTATTGCTGTGCACTTTCTGACATTAAACTTCATACCCTTTGGATGGAAACAAGAACCTTGGAGGACACGGTGATTGTAGGTGCCAAAAACAGATTTCTGTGCAACACTCACCCTAATACTTTTATAATCAGAATAGCTGTCCTTAATTCTAACTAAAAATTTTATGTCCATCGTTCAGTTTATTTTTATTTATTTTACATTTGTTGACCGGGCTAGTCTAACTGGATACATGTCCATTTTCAGTAGAGACCCAGGGAGATAAGCTCCAAACTATGCTAATATAACAATATTATAAAGAATAAATGAAAAAGACAAAAAAATCAATTAAAATATTTATATATATAGGTTAATCTTCATAATGTCTGTATGGTATAAGGCCTTGGCAAGGTCTGAATAGACAGCATGAACTGCAAGGCCATTGTCCAGCAAGCTGATAATATGCATATTAAAAAAAACTAATTAGATTTGTTAAACAAGAACAGATGGGTAGAACATCCTGTTGAATCTGTCTAACTTAAAATTGAGAGAATACTGAAAGGTGTGAGAGTACTTCATAGTGTTTACATATTGTACAGATAAGACTGATTGGCCTGTAACTGTCAGTTGTAGGGTAGAATTGAGGTTTATTTGTATGTATGACTATTGCTTCCGTCCAAATATCTGGTACAGATCCTTCTTCCATTATTCTTTGAAATTGGTCCAAAAGGCAAGGCACCAAACTTTTTTGCCATACCATGTAAAAAAAAGTTTAAGCAATACAAATCAGCTGTTGAATTTGGCTTACTGACTTTTAGGGCTTTAGAGACAGGATCATGTGAGATAACAGGACACTTACCAGAGATATCCAAGTCTAGATGATGTGTTTGTCTGCTGGCTAGATCTTTATTAAAAAGAAAATAGCTAATACCATTACTATTACCATTGGATTAGTTATAGATATCTTGATATTTTAAGGTAATACTAGAACTTGCATACTTTCCATCAGATTGTAAATGTGTAAACAATGCCTTTTTGTTGTTATTCCAAGCATTTTCTGCAACCTTGATTTCATAGTTACTTGTTGCTTTTCTTATTGACATACTACCACTTTCTACATGTGCAGTGACTTAGCTTTCTGTTGACTTACTACCACTTTCTATATGTGCAGTGACTTAGCTTGCTGTCGACTTACTACCACTTTCTACACGTGCAGTGACTTAGCTTGCTATTGACTTACTACCACTTTCTACATGTGCAGTGACTTAGCTTGCTGCTGACTAACTATTGCTTTCTACACACACAGTGACTTTAGCTTGCTGTCGACTTACTACCACTTTCTACACGTGCAGTGACTTAGCTTGCTGTCGACTTACTGCCACTTTCTACATGTGCAGTGACTTAGCTTGCTGTTAACTTACTATCACTTTATACATGTGCAGTGACTTAGCTTGCTGTTGACTTACTACCACTTTCTACATGTGCAGTGACTTAGCTTGCTGTCAACTTACTATCACTATATACACGTGCAGTGACTTAGCTTGCTGTCGACTTACTACCACTTTCTACACATGCAGTGACTTAGCTTGCTGTTGACTTACTACCACTTTCTACATGTGCAGTGACTTAGCTTGCTGTCGACTTACTACCACTTCTACACGTACAGTAACTTAGCTTTCTGTCAACTTACTACCACTTTCTACATGTGCAGTGACTTAGCTTGTTGTCAACTTACTACCACTTTCTACATGTGCAGTGACTTAGCTTGCTGTCGACTTACTACCACTTCTACACGTGCAGTGACTTAGCTTGCTGTTGACTTACTACCACTTTCTACATGTGCAGTGACTTAGCTTGCTGTTGACTTACTACCACTTTCTACACATGCAGTGACTTAGCTTGCTGCTGACTTACTACCACTTTCTACCTATGCAGTGACTTAGCTTGCTGATAAATTGCTACCACTTTCTACATGTGCAGTGACTTAGCTTGCTGTCGACTTACTACCACTTTCTACACATGCAGTGACTTAGCTTGCTGTTGACTTACTACCACTTTCTACATGTGCAGTGACTTAGCTTGCTGTCAACTTACTACCACTTTCTACATGTGCAGTGACTTAGCTTGCTGTCGACTTACTACCACTTTCTACATGTGCAGTGACTTAGCTTGTTGTCAACTTACTACCACTTTCTACATGTGCAGTGACTTAGCTTGCTGTCAACTTACTACCACTTCTACACGTGCAGTGACTTAGCTTGCTGTTGACACTACCATTTTCTACATGTGCAGTGACTTAGCTTGCTGTTGACACTACCATTTTCTACACATGCAGTGATGTAGCTTGCTGTCGACTTACTACCACTTTCTACAAGTGCAGTGACTTAGCTTGCTGTTGACTTACCACCACTTTCTAAACATGCAGTGACTTAGCTTGCTATCAACTTAATACTGCTTTCTACATGTGCAGTGACTTAGCTTGCTGTCGACTTACTACCACTTTCTACATGTGCAGTGACTTAGCTTGCTGTCGACTTACTGCCACTTTCTACATGTGCAGTGACATAGCTTGCGACTGTCGACTTACCACCACTTTCTGCACACACAGTGACTTAGCTTGCTGTAGACTTACTACCACTTTCTACACATGCAGTGACTTAGCTTGCTGTTGACTTACTACCACTTTCTACATGTGCAATGACTTAGCTTGCTGTTAACTTACTATCACTTTATACATGTGCAGTGACTTAGCTTGCTGTTGACTTACTACCACTTTCTACATGTGCAGTGACTTAGCTTGCTGTCGACTTACTACCACTTCTACACGTACAGTAACTTAGCTTTCTGTCGACTTACTACCACTTTCTACATGTGCAGTGACTTAGCTTGTTGTCAACTTACTACCACTTTCTACATGTGCAGTGACTTAGCTTGCTGTCGACTTACTACCACTTTCTACATGTGCAGTGACTTAGCTTGCTGTTGACTTACTACCACTTTCTACAAGTGCAGTGACTTAGCTTGCTGTTGACTTACCACCACTTTCTAAACATGCAGTGACTTAGCTTGCTGATAAATTACTACCACTTTCTACATGTGCAGTGACTTAGCTTGCTGTCGACTTACTACCACTTTCTACATGTGCAGTGACTTAGCTTGCTGATAAATTACTACCACTTTCTACATGTGCAGTGACTTAGCTTGCTGTCGACTTACTACCACTTGTACACGTGCAGTGACTTAGCTTGCTGTCGACTTACTGCCACTTTCTACATGTGCAGTGACATAGCTTGTTGTCAACTTACTACCACTTTCTACATGTGCAGTGACTTAGCTTGCTGTCAACTTACTACCACTTTCTACATGTGCAGTGACTTAGCTTGCTGTCGACTTACTACCACTTTTTACATGTGCAGTGACTTAGCTTGCTGATGACTTACTACCACTTTCTACATGTACAGTAACTTAGCTTGTTGTCAACTTACTACCACTTTCTATATGTGCAGTGTCTTAGCTTGTTGTCGACTTACTACCACTTTCTACAGGTGCAGTGATCTATCTTGCTGTTGCCTTACTACCACTTTCTAAACATGCAGTGAAGTAGCTTGCTGTTGACTTACTACCACTTTCTACACATGTGGTGACTTAGCTTGCTGTCGACTTACTACCACTTTCTACAGGTGCAGTGACTTAGCTTGCTGTTGACTTACTACCACTTTCTACACGTGCAGTGACTTAGCTTGCTGTTGACTTACTACCACTTCTTACACATGCAGTGACTTAGCTTGCTGTTGACCTACTACCACTTTCTGCACATGCATTAATTAGCTTACTGTTTCCTTCCTTTTACCCACAGTTTTAACATGGGGACAAACTGGTTCAGAGATGCTTCCTAGGCTGTTGATTTAGGAGGATCATAGGAGGCCTAGTCTTACATTCCCATGGTACTATTTGAGCCCTTATAGTTTGTGTATGAATAACACAGGAGGGCAATACAAGGATAATGTTGGGACATTTACCTGTTGCCTATTTCTATGGAGTCATGAGTACTAAACTTGGGATGAAGTAACAATTCTTCATCCATTCATCTACATTACATTTGAACAGAGTAAGAGAAGTACTTTGCTTTATGTGGAATGGAAGACTTCCCCATAGAAGCAGTTTTCTATGTAATTCATACATCTTCTTCCAGTATGTCCTGTTTATGCTGCAGTAGAGATTGAAATTTCATTTTGGGTGTTAGGGTATTAGTACCATCAAGCTTGTGAATGTGTAATAAGTCTGACAGGATAGGGCCTGTTGAAGCTCTGTATGTGAGGCAGAGGTCTTCTCTTAGTACCTGTATGATATGGAAAAGTGTGACAAAGGTTTGATATTGTCTGCATAATATTTGTGATTTAGGCCTTTGATTTGTATTTTTTTTTTTTTTTGATGAGAAGACTTTATGGTTATTCGAGTTGTGAGAATTGTTTAGATAGGTGCAATACACACAGGGGCATTATATTAAATGAATGGCCTTATTACAGTTATCCAGACAGGAGCATTATATTCAGTGATTGGCCTAATTACAGTCAAGTACAACGGAATGATTACATCCCCGGACCTCGGCACCATACCTTTATATATAAGCTGTTCAGTGAAAAAGGACTTCCTTGCAATAGTGGATATATGATAATCGAAGGATAGTTCATTGACGTATGTTTTCAGATCCGTGACTACAGGATCAACTTTCAGGAATGTGTTTTCAGTGTGACAGTTACAGGGGAAGTTATGCCTGCAGAAGGATACTGCTATAAATTTCTTTGCATTAAGTCCATGGTTTTGACAGCAGCTATTTGTTTGGAAAAAGCCTTCTTGGAGGATTTTGGTGCCTTCTGAGGAGTTATGATAACACCAAGTTTATAGTCAGCTGCAGACTTGGACAGCCATAAACTCTTAACATTTACTTTGATATTCAAGAAGTAAATGCCAAAGAGAAGTGGCCCAAGGACTGAGTCCTGAGATACATCACTAGTGACTGGGTCTTCTGGAGAAGTTAAGACCACTCACCCTTATTTCCTGGCTTCTGTGAAGGTTGGCATAATGGTTAAGGTGTTTACCTTACACACCCAGTTTGCTATCCAATGAGTTACATAGGGATTTACATTTAACTGGAAGAGTTTATCTACAATGCCTGAATGTTGGATGGTGTCAGATACCTTTGTGAGTTCTGGATATGTGATGTGTACTTATTTGCCGTCTTCCATTTCTTCAATAACCCTGCCCTTAATGAATCTGAGCTGACTTGGTCAAGTGTTTGGTTGCGTATGTCCTTATATATTTATTCCATAATAACCCTTTCCACAGCCATATGCTGGTCAGTCTCATGGGTCTAAAATTACCCAGGTCCATTAGCAGCCCACCTTTTTCCAAGGCAGTGACTTTGTGTACTCTAGTCATACAGTATGAAGCCAGTAAGGAGGCTGATATTGAATAACCTCTGTAGATGGTCTGACATGACCTGTTTCAAGCTGACCAGCCTGCATGTTATCTGGCCTTATGAAGTAGTGTTGTTTGCCACTGATAGTACCTTGAAGACTTGTTCTTGGGAGGTATGAGACGAAGGTACAGATGCTGGTGCGTTATCTAGGAGCACAGTGTGGGAGAGGGGGATGAAGTTTGAGCTATATTTGTCTGCTAGTAAATTTGCTAGGCCCTCTGTGTCTGAGTGATATAATTTACTGTTAGCTCTGGACAGTTTTGGGCATTTTCCCTTGAATTTTCTATTGTAGTTTGAGAGCTTTGTGCTTATCCTTCATCTAGGTGGCTGTTTTTATCCCCCCACCAATGGCTCTGGTTGATTTGATTAGGATCGTATCTTGTTAGGTTTATCAAGAACATTTTTAATATCTTGAGAATTACATTTATTTTTACTTTCAGTGAGTTTTTTCATCTTTTATCATAGATCCTGTTTTCCATAGGGTTCTTCCATATGGATTTATTTTTAAATTTGGTGTTGTAGTTACTTCAGAGGGAGACAGCTGCATCTGTACATCTATATATATGTACTTAGAATTGGGTAGTAAAAGATTCCATCTTATTAATGTGGTCGTCAGGTTGGAATCTCTGATTGGCAGTGTGCTGGCAGGTGCTTCTGGCTTCAGTCACATGGAAACATGACTGATTTGTGGTCTGATTTGACCAGGGAGGAAGTGACAACACTGTTCTGTATTGGCAAAGACCAGTTCCAGGATTTTATCAGCCTGGTTGAGGTGTGGACTAAGTGGTCCAGAGTTTTTGCATTGATGAAGTCTGGAAATCTCTGGGCACACATGTTTGAGGATGTATAGTTCATGTAGGGGTAGTTGAAATTTCCTAGGAGAACAGTGTTTGGTTAATGCATAGGGACTCTTATTATTTATTATGTGGTGAAACTGGATAAAGAGGGGGGGGGGGTATAGTTAAGTTTACTATTGATATGATAAAGCTTTTTATTAATAGTAAGTTGGATGTGGAAGTTCAGATCATCTCTTCCAACAAGTCTAGAGGGTGAAATATATTGTTTTAGAATATGGAAACAAACAATGCTGTATGTGTGGTGGTCCTGAACATGTGGTAGGCATCTGCACTGAAAATTCTCTCTCATTGGAGTTCTCTCATTGTAAACCTGCAGGAAGTGCTTGCTCTCAGAAGTGCTCTCACTGGCTTTGAACTCTGCACTGATGGAGTGCTCCTTTTGGTCTTAAAACCTGCAGTGATGGAGTGCTCTCATTTTTGAACCAGGTCTCTATGTCAATGCATATATATCTGTGTTTTCCAGGGTAATAAGTGCTTGTAGGGAGTGGGATTTTAGTTTAGTCTTCTAGCATTAAGCAACAATATTTTTTGATATCCGGATTCTGTTTTGTTATAGTGGAAGTTTTAGAAGACTGACTTCACCTAAAAAAGGCGCTGTGGATGTGGATAAGGATTTACCAATATGCAAAAGCCTTGGGTGGAATAACTGTAACCTATCTTTGGCAAAAGCTGTTAGGACTGTCTGCCACCTCTTTCCAAGCAGATATACATTGTATCCCCTTTGAATGACACCAGAAGCTAAGCTAGTTGTTGAAGTCCTTCTTTTGTTCATATTGTGGAATCAGTCTTGGTGATGGCAGACTGCTGCTCAAGGTTAAGTTCATACCTGCCTCAGCCACATATCTCAAGAGCTCCATCATGTTGTTCTTCATATGATCCAGGGAGAAATGCATCTCAGGTAATTCACACCCACATGCACTGAGACTGTGTCATATGTGTACCTGCACTCATGTGTGATACGGCATATCCTAGCACTTGATAGGTGCATGAATGTGACCCCCTCCTTGCACAGCCTGGTGAGTGGTGGATCAGTGTACCTCTCTATGGAATTACGTAGAACTAGGATATTGGCTTGTGCAGAGATTTGCCTTACGGGTTTTTGAATTGAGACATAATGACTCTGAGTTGTAAGTTTCATTGTGGGTATTGCCTGTGTTGTGAGTCTGTAAGGTTACAAAGGGTACTTGTTTCTTAGTTAACATTTAGGAGGCCTTTGTGGTTTTAGGTAGATTACTGTTAAGAGACTCAACATATGTAGGTCTGTGAGACTGGTTATGTGTGGTGTTGCATAGTACTGCCAGCCTGCTTGTTATTTGTAGTGGCTGTGTGTGAGAGCTTTGCCTCCAATAACATTAAATAACTACATTTCTCACATTGTATGAATTTAAGTAGTGGGTGGTTCTCAGTAAACATGTGACAATTGTTGCAACCAAGCTGGCTGCAGAGATAGATGGACAGTGCAAATTCATATTTCCATATGCCTACTAATGTAGGCTAAAGGGGAAAAGCACCTGTGAGGTTTGGAGTTAGTTTAATGGAGTGATATCTGTCTAAAAGAGCAGTCTAAGTCTGTGTACACAGACTTCATGTGGGCTGGATGCCGCATGGTTATCAACATAATGGTTAATTAGTCTGTTGATGAAATCATTAAGCGTTGCCCTTCTTTCCTGAATATTAATACTCTCCATTCAATTGCATCTTGGTAATGATGTTTGGGAAGACTGACTTGTAGAATTTGTTTGTAAATCCATAGTCATTACTGCCTGTATCGACCCTTGTGACAACCTCTCAGGTAACACAAAGGTGGTTTGATCTCTATAGCTCAGAATCAGCATAATGACTCCAGGCTGGAGCTTACCACTAAGCCAAATAAAGTTGAGAATTTTACCATCCCCAGAAGCTTCCTTTACAGTGTGTATAACTGCCCAGAATACCCTTTCAGGACATCTGGAAATAACCACTGATCCCGAAATTATTACTCCAGTCCGCATAACGGGCATCGATATCTCCAGCAGTAATGCCATAGTTTTTTGCAAAACAGTTGCAGATTTACTTGCCTGATTTGACATATGAGTCATACGTTATGTTGGGGGCAGGGCACTTCCCAGTTTGGTTTATCAAAGGTCATCCTAACAGTTAGCATTAAGTCTTTATTGTATGGGGCAAGGACCATATCACTAATAACTAATTGAAAGCCCAATATATCTAGTTGAAGAGATTATATACCTGATTTTAAAAGTTAAATTGCCCTTGTTGGCTCTACTTACATCATTATTACCTGCAATCACAATGGTAATATTCTTCCTAATGTCTGTCAGTCTATATGCCCTCAAACAGGATATGCTAACTTTATCACACTGAATCCTGGGAAGGATATCCCTCAGTCCTCTTGTCACATCACCCCCTTGGCTTTTATTTCATCATCTAGTGGATAGATCTTGGTGGTGGGGACATTTTGTTAAATTACCACATTGCAAGTCCATCAACCCAGTTTAACCACCCTTGACTGCCCTACTCTTTCAACTACTTTCCCTAAATTTCATTTTACCGAGACCAAATCGCCTAAAGCCCAAATTGCTGAAAGCTCATTTGACCAAATCTCATTTCACAGAAAATAGTAGTGGCAATGTATATGCCCTTTTCCCCATAGTAGTGTGATCCTGGAGTTATATATAGTTGTAGTTATATATAGTTGGGGGTGTGTGGGGGTTGTAGACCCCACCTAGTTTGATTGAAACTACTTACTTACACTCTTAACAGAAACTGGACAGTATAAAACCAAACTAGGAGGGGGGGCTATGCAGTGCCCCCCCCCCAACTATATATACTAACTCCAGGATCGCACTACAGTGGGGAAAAGGGCATATACACTGCCACTCCTATTTTCGGTGAAATGAGATTCAGTGAAATGAGTTTTCAGCAATTTGGGCTTTCGGCGATTTACTCTCGGTGATATGAAATTCGGCGAGTTCTTGGCAAAATGAAGTAGATCCATGTGTATATTTATATATACATATACATATATATATATATATATATATATATATATATATATATATATATCTTTATATATATGTGTGTGTGTGTGTGTGTGTGTCTATCTGGTGAGCCATCCAGTCATTTTCTGTTCTCTAAACCTCTAGTCCTGGTGAG
Source organism: Protopterus annectens (assembly GCF_019279795.1). Classification (NCBI taxonomy): domain Eukaryota; kingdom Metazoa; phylum Chordata; order Ceratodontiformes; family Protopteridae; genus Protopterus; species Protopterus annectens. The sequence continues at coordinate 711,237,306 of NC_056733.1, read as the reverse complement.
CATCACAGATTCACCATGCTAAGGTCCTGGTGAGCATCACAGATTCACCATGCTAATATCCTGGTGAGCATCACACATTCACCATGCTAAAGTCCTAGTGAGCAGCACAGATTCGGCATAATAAGGCCCTAGTGAGCATCACAGATTCACCATGCTAAGGTCCTGGTGAGCATCACAGATTCACCATGCTAAGGTCCTGGTGAGCATCACAGACTCAGCATGCTAATATCGTGGTGAGCATCACACATTCACCATGCTAAAGTCGTGGTGAGCATCACAGAATCAGCATGCTAAAGTCCTGGTGGGCATCACAGATTCAGCAAGCTAAGTTCCTGATGAGTATCACAGATTCACCATGCTAAGGTCCTGGTGAGCATCTCAGAGTCAGCATAATAAGGTCTTGGTGAGCATCATGGATTCAGCATGTTAAAGTCCTAGTGAGCATCACAGAATCAGCATGCTAAGGTCATAGTGAGCATCACAGATTCACCATGCTACGGTCCTGGTGAGCATCACAGATTCAGCAAGCTAAACTCTGTGTGAGCATTACAGAATCAGCATGCTAAGGTCCTGGTGAGCATCAAAGATTCACCTTGTTAAGGTCTTGATGAGCATCAAAGATTCACCATGCTAAGGTCCTGGTGAGCATAACAGATTCAGCATGCTAAAATCCTGGTGACCATCACAGAATCAGCATGCTAAAGCCCTGGTGAGCATTACAGATTCACCATGCTAAGGTCCTGGTGAGCATCACAGATTCACCATGCTAAAGTCCTGGTCAGCATCACAGATTCACCATGCTAAGGTCCTGGTGAGCATCACAGATACACCATGCTAAGGTCTTGGTGAACATCAAAGATTCACCATGCTAAGGTCCTAGTGAGCATCACAGATTCAGCATGCTAAGGTCCTGGCGAGCATCACAGATTCAGTATGCTAAGGTCCTGGTGAGCATCACAGATTCACCATGCCAAGGTCTTGGAACATCAAAGATTCACTATGCTAAGGTCCTGAGGAGCATCACAGATTCAGCATGCTAAGGTCCTGGTGAGCACCACAGATTCAGCATGCTAAGGTCCTGGTGAGCATCACAGATTCAGCATGCTTATGTCCTGGTGAGTATCACAGATTCACCATGCTAAGGTCCTAGTTCATAGGTTCATAGGTAGGCTATTATCCCTAGGGCCTATATAAGCCTAGCCAAACGGTACCCTGGTTTTTGCCACCAAAGAAAATTATTTTCCTGTGCCCCTGTCAAGCAGAGCCACAGAAGTGATCCCCGGGGTGAATTTCCTATCTCCCATCCAGTCATCAAGATTTTTCTTGAAGAGTGCTAATGAGGAGGTGGTTTTGATATAGATAGGTAGTTTGTTCCAGAGTATGGGAAGTCTCTGGGACAGGAATCTATCCCTCCAGCATGTTCTGTTTATTGTGGTGACAAGGTTTAGGTCCCTAGAGCATGTAGCTTGGAGGGATTGGGATTTCTTTAAGTGGAGTATGTCCAACAGCTCTGGGTTTGACGTAGCTTTGTATGTTAGGCAGTGATCGCCTCTGAGTAGGCGATATGCAACAGAGTAAAGCTGGAGTTTTTTGAGACGGTCTGCATAGGACATCTGTTTGAGGATGGTAATCCTCTTTGTGAGGTATTTCTTTGGCATTTTCAGTTGTTATAGATGTCTTGTGTTTGTACATACCAAAAGGGGCGTTGTACTCTATAATGGGTCTAATGAGTGATGAGTAGAGGGGAACAATGACCTCTTTTTTCCTGGATGAGAAACCTTTTGTGTTGAGGTGTGCGACGTAGAAGGATTTCCTGACTACTGTGGCAATGTGATTATCAAAGGAGGGACTACTGCCCACCTGTGTCCCAAGGTCTCTTATCACACTTTCGGTGTTAAGTAGACTACTGCCTATGTGGTGGTTCATGGGTACAGAGTTTTTACCAAAAGGGATGACAATGCACTTTCTGGCATTGAGCTTGAGGCCATGGTTTTGACACCAGGCATCTGTCTCAGTGAGGCCCTTTTGTAGGATGTCCACATCGTTAGGAGTTTTGATTGTGGCTCCTAGTTTGCAGTCATCTGCAAACTTTGTTAGCCAAAGACCTTCTGTGTTAGCCTGTACTTCAGAGAAGTAGACACCAAACCAGAGAGGACCTAGGACTGATCCCTGTGGTACTCCACTTGTCACTGGTCTGAAGTTGGATTTAGAGTCTGCTACTTTCACAGTGTTGGTTCTGTCAGTGAGCCAGTTGGCATCCCATCTTGTGATATAGGGATTTATACCTAGTTTAGTGAGTTTATCTATAATTCCAGAGTGGGGGATGGTGTCGAAAGCCTTGGCAAGATCTAGATAGACTGTGTGAATCACCTTACCCTCATCTACGGCTTTGGTGACCACTTCAAAGAAGTCTGTCAGGTTTAGGAGACATGATCTGCCTTTTACAAACCTGAACTGGGTAGAGTCCATAGTTTGGAGATTACCAATGTCATTGTTTATAAGTTCCATGATGATACGTTCCATAGCCTTGCAGACCAGGCTTGTTAGGCTAATGGGGCGGTAGTTTCCAGGGTCTGTGGTGGCTCCCCCTTTGTGGAGTGGGATAACCGTTGATGTGTGCCATTCAGTAGGCACAAAGCCTGAGGTGAGGCTATGATTGAACATGGTACTTAGGTGGGGTGCCAGTTCATTCTGTAGTTCATGTAGAATGCAGACTGGGATGTTGTCAGGTCCCATGGATACTGTGTTCTTGGCTTTGTAGAGTGTGTTTTTTACCTGTGCAGCCATGATTACAGGAACTTTGCATTCTTCTGGTACAGAGATGGACCCTTTAGGGGATGAGAGAGGGGTAAAGTTAGCACTAAACCTATCTGCCAGGATGTTAGCAATATCAGTTGGTACTGTATATTTAGTGCCATTGTGCTGTAACTCAGAGTAGATCTGAGTGTTGCCATTGAGATTCTTGACATAGCTATAGAATGCTTTGTGGTTGTCTTTAGAATCAGTGGTGATTTTGTTTTCGTAACTAGCTTTGGAGGATTTTATGAGGGATCTCAGCTTCTTACTGAGGCTGACGATGGAGTTCCTCCAATTATGGGATTTTACTCTTTTTTGCAGCAGTTTCTTTCTTCTGTTGTAGAGTTTGTTTATGGCAGGGGACCACCAGATTGGCTTCCTTTTTTTGGAGGATAGCATCTTGGTTCTGTTAGGGATTGCACAATCCATGCACTCATGTAAGTGCTTATAAAGTGCAATTGTATAGGATTCAGCAGTCGTATCTCTATTGTCCGTCAGCATGGGTGTTGTGAAGTTTACCACTTCTGTCTTAAGAAGCGTGGTTGGCTTTGGAGAAATTGTTTTTGGTGGTTTCCCTAATGGGGGGGTGGGGTGGGATGTGGATGTCTAGGGTGATTTGCTTGTGGTCGGATCTGACCAATGAGGAATTGACCTCTGGTGTGGAACACTGGTTGCCTATGTTGGTAATCACCAGGTCTAGGATATTGCTGCCCCTGGTGGGGGTGTGGATAAGTTGATCCAAGGTATTGGAATTTATGAATTCGAGAAAATGCTGAGCACAAGATTTGGTACATGAGTAGTTTTCCCAGTTAATGGTGGGGTAGTTGAAATCACCCATTATTAGGGTGTTAGGTTGTACCCTAATATTTTCCAGTGTATCAAGAAATGAGGAGTGGAAATCCTGGGGCATGGTGGGGGATCTGTAGCAAGCTACAATTTGGATTGTGGTCTTGCCTAGAGTTAGTTGCACTTGGATAATCTTGGATGCATTATGCTGGGCAACTAGCCTGGAGGTGTGAATATCCTTAATGCATATGGACACACCTCCGCCTTTAGTGCTTCGGTCCACGTTAGGTGGCCGAAAGGTGTGGTATGAATTATAGCCTGGTAATGCAGGGGTGCTCTCTGAAGCCTTGAACCAGGTCTCTGTCACTGCACAGATGTCGATGTTTTCCATTTTAAGGAGTGCCTCAAGTGAGTGCATTTTAAGGTTTAGACTTCTAGCATTATGTAGCACTACCCTCAGATTTGGCTTGCTTGTACCTGTTATGGTGATGAATTTGTTATTTGAATCTTGCCTAAAAAAGGCACTATAGGGGTGGCAGGTGCCTTAGCCAGTATCCGGAATCCCAAGGGTGACAGGTGCAGGCCATCTCTGGCAAAGCATCGTGGTTTGTCGATCTTGTCATCCCAGGCAAACAGATACTGGATCCCCTTAGAATGACACCAGAAGCTTAGCCAATTGTTGAAGTCAATCATTTTGTCCTTGTACTGTGGTATCATTCTGGGTGATGGCAGGATGCTACTCAGGGCTAGGGTCATACCTGCCTGGGCTACAGGATCGGATGGCTCCTCCATGTCTCTTTTCATGTAGTCCAGGGAGGTATGTCTCAGGTCATTCACACCAACATGGACAATGACAGAGTCATATTTATACTTGTTGCGGAGTAACCTGAGTGCATGCATTATGTGGTGGATCCTGGCACCCAATAGGCAGCTGACAGCAACTTTCTCTTTGTTTAGCCTAATGAGTGAAACATCAGTGTGCCTGACTATAGAGTCACCTATGACTAGAGTGTTGGGTACGTTGCTACGTCTTATGGGCTGTGGTTGAGTGGCACACCGAGTTTTTGGGCTATGTGTCATTTGGGTTGTGTTGGGGGGGGTGGAGGTTGCTTGCATTTCTGCTTTGGAGATCCCTGTTGCTTAGATAGATTTTTTTTTGAGAGCCTCCATGAATTTAGGTGTGTGTTTTGTGTTTCTATGCGTGTGTTTTGGTGGTGTAGGTTTTGAGGGACTATGTGATGAGTGAGGTGTGGTGCAAGTGTTTACCTTCTCCTCTTGACTGTCTAGTCCAGTCTTGGGTGAAGACAGCTTTGCTTCCAGTTTGGTTATATAAGTGCATCTCTCTCAGGTGGTAGTGTTGGGTGGTAGGAGGAGAGGGTTGTCTGTGTACATGAGGCAATTGCTGTATTGCCCCAAGATGCCCAGATTCATCAGGTAGACAGGAGAAAACACTAGGAACTGACCCTTAGACATGCCTGGATAGGTGCTTATTTATTAAGTACTAAAAACTGTTTTCCTCTAGACAAGTGAGGAAAGTTCAGTGCTGTAGTAATTTGTAGCTTATTTAGTGCTTACAATGAGTTCTGAACAAGTGCTGAGTGCAAAGAAACAGATATGAATGCTGAAACTAGAAATCTGGCTAGTTCTAAGAAACAAAATTAAGCTAGAAGGCTTCCCTCCAGTACAGAAAGGCTTGGGGGTTCAGAAGCTTACAAACAGTCCTGGATACAGTAAATCTGTATATGGACTAGGTGACTTACAGGAAAGGCAGGAAACAAGCTTAGAATTTTTTTTTGTTTGTAAAGTGTAAAGGGGAAAGGAGGAGCAAAAATGAACTGGGTTGGCCTTCTCAAATATTCTCTCTGGATTAGGTAGAATGAGGTAATGACACTAGACTGGGAGGAGTGTCCCAGATCAAATTCACAGTAGGGGTGGGCAACTGCAAAGCCACCAAGTATAAAAACAGAATACCAATGGGGGGAGTGTGGGAAACAAAAATCAGAACAAACAAACCCAACCAGATGCTTAACAATTGTAGAAAATTCTAGTTAATACCTCACACACAGTGAAACTAGCTGGCAAGGTATATGCAGACAATAAAAGTGCTATACATAACTCAGAAATAAGCAAAAAACAGGATACTTAATGTTATATATCACAGATTAGTTGGCTCAGAGCCCTTCCTCCAACTTCCTCTAATTAGCTCAGTGTGAAATGGCAGAAACACTCACAAGTTAACTTTTTAAGTAACAAAGTTGAAACCTGAAACAACTTTAAAAAACGCTTGAAAGAACCAATGAGTTGCTTACTCCAAGGCATAGTCCAGGCAACCCCAGTCAGCCAATGACCACAAACAATTCGCTCTCACTGAAATACTATGCTGACTTTGGCTAAGCTATTATGGCCTGGAACATGTGCTCAGACACACAACCTCTGCTAACAAACAACTAGGCCCAAAACACAAGCCTGAATATGGACAATGCTACACTACCAACACTACTTATGTAGAAAAAAACTGCAGAAATGTTTAAACAGATAAAGGATCAAGGAGACTTTAGAGAATGCTTTTAACTGCAAACAAGTTATATGATACACTCCTTAGCAGGAAATCAGAACAAACAAACCCAACCGGATGCTTAACAATTGTAGAAAATTTCTAGTTAGTACCTCACACACAGTGAAACTAGCTAGCAAAGTATATGCAGACAATAAACATGCTATAAATAACTCAGAAATAAGAAATGGGCATCACAGAATCAGATTTAGGCCTAATGTTAAACGGTATCCTAAGTGCATGAAGCAGAAAATGGGGAAGCAGGGTGTTCTGAGTCATTGCCCATAAAGTAACAAAACAGCCTGTATCGCTTTATTTCAGATGGCTGGAACTGAATGTAGTGCAATAATGTCTGTTGTCAGAAGTAGAGCTGCTGTAATAATAAAATAATGACAGTGCAATACTTTTAAGGCATCTCTACTGTGCCTTTGGCAACATTAAAAGTGGTGGTGCATTTTTCTGCATGAAACTGCACCTGTACTGCTAACACACACTTTGTATGTTTGTATTTTATTCTTATTTCTCCTAAATCTACATGATCTTAAAGCATCCTTTTGCCTCCCCCAGCTGCTCCAATGACCTGTTTGTTTCACCTTGCCTACATTGATTTTGCATTCTTATCCAGCATCACTCCATGGGAGGGGATCTCCTCCTTTAGGAGTTAAAAACAATAGGATGAATAAGAGTTGAGCACTGATTAGCTGTTATTTGTGGGGTGCAGGGGGGGGGGTTATTTTTTGTTTGGTAGCCTATCCTTTCACCCAGGTACTAGGCTAGCAGCCCATGTGGGCCATTTTAAGCCTAAAGAATTTTCCTTCCACAGGTGAAAATCAAACCTGGCACCTTGTGCCTGTGAAGTTAACAACATAACCATTATACCAACCCTCAAATAGCTCTATTAGTCTCCCTCACTATTGCACATGATTGGTGGTATACAGCTGTGTGTAGTTTCAAAAACTCCTGCAAGAAATTCCTTATTAAAGATGCCAGTTGCAGTTGTTATTGGGCAATTACACAATTCAGATTATCTGTAGGCATAAAGTGTTTTATGTTCTCATCTAATCCCCAGTTTGTAACACGCTGAATGTATGCTTTCAAACTATTTGTCTTCTCAGCTGCTTTGCACTTTTCCAGTTTAAATATGCTATAACATTTATCTTGGTATGTTTAATGTTATTATCTTGCTGTCTCTGCATTGAATGTTTATTTGAACCTGTATCATCATTGTTTTGTGAATTTAAATTTTATTTTACTTCTTATGTAATAAGATTGTGACTGAAGTTTCATTGGAAAATCATCTTAGTCTGAACTATGATGCTACTTTAGAAAAACAAATTTTTGATTGTCAGAAAGATTTAATTCTACTTCACCAAAATAACCTCTCCTTAGCTGAACAAAAGCTACTTGCTTCATATTCAGAGTGGGCCCAGGTTCCATCTAAATTGTTAGCGAGAATTATTAAAGTTAACTTCAGAAATCCAAATATTACATCTTTATCTTATAATAACAGATTATATAATACTGATGAAGAGATTATTCAACTTTTCACCTCTCTTTACACTGAGTTATATTCAGGTTCTTCTAATTCTGTTAAAGATAATCACTCAAAACTCTTTTTAGACTCTTTGCAGTTCCCTAAACTTAATGATAATCAGCAAAAACTACTTTCTCCCCTATATCGGTACAAGAAATCTCGGATTCAATAGATAATCTTAAATTGGGTAAATCTCCGGGACCTGATGTTTTTACTCCAGAATTTTCCAAAACTTTCAAATTGGTAGTTCTTCCCTTTCTATTTAAAGTTTACAATCATATAAGAGTTAATGATATCTCAGATATTCATTGGAACACATCAAACCATTCTAATTCTAAAAATAATAAAGATAAATCTGACCCAGTAAATTATAGACCCATTTCTTTAATTAACGTGGATATTAAGATTCTGTCATCTATTCTGGCTAACAGATTGAAACGGATTTTACCCTCAATTATCTCATCAGATCAATCAGGTTTTATGTCTCAGAGACATGCTTGGGATAATACTCTATCTTTAGAGACTATACTTCATCTCATTAAGAAAAATCCAAACCCTATATATGCTTTGATTATAGATGCATCAAATGCCTTTGACAGAGTATGTTGGAACTTTCTATTTCAAACTATGTTATGTTTTAATATTCCCTTATTCTTTATAAATTTTTTAAAGTTTTATACAAGAATATGTTTACTAGACTATACATTAATGGTCAATTTTCTGCTCGATAAAGATCACTAAAGGAACAAGACAGGGTTGTCCATTGTCCCTTTTCTTTTCAACATTTACTTAGAACCTTTGCTATTGTTTATTACTCAAAATACTTTTCATAACATCCCTAGAATTCTTAATACTAATATTCATTTCTCTGCTTTTGATGATTTAGTAATCTACTTTCAAACTCCATTATCTGATTACAGAAAGATAATGAATTCTATTGATTATTTTTCTTTGGTTTCCAACTATCTTTTAAATTCTACAAAAACTCATATATTTTTCCCTTAAATCATTTAGCACACAAATCTTTTTTGTTTCCAGACGATCATTTTCAGTTTACTTATAATATAAAATATTTAGGAATCAATTTAGAACACAATAATAAATCTTCCTTTCAAAATAATATTAATAAATTATGGAACTCTATATTGTCTGATATGGACAGATGGAAGCATCTAAACCTTTCATTTCTTTCAAGGGTGGCCATTATTAAAATTAATATTCTGCCTAAATTTCTTTACCAATTCTCATCATCTGATCAGATAATTTCAAAAATTTTTGAGTCTGTAAATAAAGCTTTGGCAAAATTCATATGGTTCCCTAAATCTGTTAGAATTTCCTATTCTAGATTGGCATTTTCGAAGGACAAGGGAGGTTTGGGTTTACCTAATCTTTATCTCTATTATTTGATTGTCTCATCCAATAAACTTCTTACTATCTCTAAATTCAATAACACTTCTTATCCAAATCACTCTTTATGGATAAAATGATGGTATAATTATGTCATTTCTAATAATTTAAATCCTGAAGCTATTCCCTTTATCTCTCTGGATAGTTTATTTATTAAAAAATATCTACAGTATTTAAACAAAAGATTAGAGATTTCCAAACCTTACTCAAAATGTGTAAACTAGAAAAGATCTTGCACCATGTTCAGCCAATTCATCTAAACCCAAATATATTATTGGACAATAAACTTTTGAACTTAACAAACTATCCTTTAATTAAAAAATTAAAAGTAGGAGATGTTTTGAAATATCTTGACTTGCCTTTATCTGACTGGCGTAAGTTATTGAAAGTAAACTGAATTACTCACCAATTCTTACACAACTAAGAGCAATAATTAAAAACAAATTTGTATCTCTGGTCCCCATAGACTCACAATTGAAAAACCTTAACACGATTATTAAAATACTTTCATCATCTGATAAAATACTCTCAAACTCATATAAATTAATTAATTCTTTAATGATGGACCACAACTGTCTTTTATCTAATGTTTGGTTGAATTATAATTCCCAATTGTCAGAATCTCAGAAAGTCCTGGCTATTAGACACACTAAGGAATTTATCCCTTTTAAAAAATTAGCATACACACAATTAATGATAATAATGATGCCTACTTTACCCCAATCAAATTAAACAAATTTAACCCAAATAAGTGTTCATGCTGTTCTCATCCCCAAGCAGACCTCCTTCATATTCTATGGTATTGTCATTTTTCTCACAGATTGTGGACATCTTTGAAAGTCAGACTGCAGAAAATGGGATATCAAAAATCCACGTTGACTTGGGAATTTGCTATTCTGCATATTCCATTGATTCATCTTTCAAAAGTTGATATTCATGTTATCATTTTTATTTGCTCATTACTAAAACTTTATATAATACAAAATTGGATTGATCGTTCTAAATTAAAATGGGTTACTTTCCAGAAAATGGCTTTTAAATTTATTGATGCTCAAAGATACTTAGGTGGGAGTCCAAAAAAAAGCTATTAGAAAGGTTGTGTTAGAAAAGGTTCTAAACATATTAAATAGTTAATGTTAAATTTTTTTTTTTTTTTTTCCTCAGGTTGCCTAACTTGTATATAGTGTACATATGGTGTATGTTTTATTTCTAAATAACTTATCAAAATCTCATGAAGGTTGTTATCACTAGATGAATTGTTATATGTTCATTTATGCCTTCTTGTTATGTATAATCTTTTAATTGTCTTGCTATTCATATAATTAATAAAAAATTTTTTGAAAAAAAAAAAAAAAAAAAAAAAGATTGTGACTGAAGTTCACCTACCTGTAAAATAATGTAGCATTCAAGCGCAGTGTAACTAATTCAGAGGACTCCTTAGTTTTGTATGCCATAATATCTTTCACCAGAAGGTGTCAGCATTGCAGCAGACCAGAACATCGCCCTCCTCTACTTTTTTTAATTTCTTCAGATTCTTTGGGTTTCTAATACCATGACAGGAATACTTAAAGTTCATGGAGTAAATATTGTGTTTAGTCCTTGGTGTTTGCTAGTTGACTGCGGTGGTGGTGGTGCTGCGGTAGCGTTGTCGACTCACAGCAAGACGTTGTCCTATCGATTCTCAGCTAAAGCGTCTTCTGTGTGGAGACATGCGTGAAGGGGCGTAGCTTCGTGGAAGGTTGTGCGTCAGGGCTGGTAACTCGGCACGTAAAAATCTTCTACCAATCATTAGCGGACCGGAGTTCCACTGTGGCGACCCCTAACCGGGAAAAGCCGAAAGACACACACACACACACACACACACACACACACACACACACACACACACACACACACACACACACACAGTCTTTGGTGTTTGCTAAGCATGCTCTCCTCTGAAGCTGCAATGTTCACAGAATTGCCTCCTCCTACAATTCATGCAGAAAGTAAATTTAACGTGAAGAACCTTGCTAGATATTAACATCATCTAGTGAAATACGTGCCTACCTGTTCTGGAAATTATTTTCTAACCCCCCCCCCAACTGACAGAGTTGTCCCTGCACTCTGAGGACCACTTACTATGCCAGTTACTTCATCTTCCTGGCTAACAGGTTTCTGCATTCAGGAAATTAAATAAATCTTGTTCTGCTTTGTACTCCTCTGCTAATTGCTTTGTATTGGCTATAAACGGATTTCATTCTATTATAATTTGACCTGATTATGGAATATAGATATTATCAATAAAGCTAGAGATATGACAAACCAGTCTCTTCCTTATTTCTAGACTTGTCTGAAGCCTTCTACACAGTTTGTCACAGCAAACTTCTACTTCAAATGTCCTCACTAGGTCTCTGTCAGCCCATCTTTCTATGGTTCAAAAGCTACTTGACTAATAGGCATCAGTCAGCAAAATGTCACTCCACCCTCTCTACATGGGTTTATATCACATAGTCAAATTGTCATAAGTTCGACTATGTAAATATCAAACCCGGAAGATTGAAAACTAAAAACTTCAAACACTCAGAACAGCGATTTTTTTCCCCAGGGAAAAAAAAATCGCTGTTCCGGTACAAAACGTAGAAACATATGAACATTACATACTGTTGCTAATGTGGAGGGCTTCACCCACACACCCCCAATGTGAGGGGCTGTGCCCCCCACTTATATATACCAACTCCGAGGTCGCACCACAGTGGAGGAAATAGCAAAGCCGCAGAAACGGCCCACCAAATTCTTTCCCTGGGAAAGAATTTGATGTTCCGCGGCTTCACTATTTTTAGACTTTGAACTTCCCAGTTTGATGTTTCAGCGTTCGGACATTTGTGCATTTGAACAAATGATATAGGCCCCTCTACATACCTCCCAGTCACCACTAGTGTACCACAAGGCTCTATCCTTGGTCCCCTTCTATTTAACATTCTCACCAACACCCTTCACACAACAGGCCTCCCTATTACGGCACTCATATGACTCCACTCTCATTTACACATCTGACAATGTGACACACCTCCAAAAAATTAATCGGGAAACTTTAACAGCAACTGAAATATGGCTTAAGTCCCCTCTCTCTTTCTTGATAATACAACCATTGAAGTCACTTCTCATTGCAAATTATTAGAGATGATAGTGGATGATAATATTAAATTCGACCTGCATACAGTATATAAAATTGCATTAGAAAAACTGATCAAAAACTACGGATTCTTTATAGAGACAAAACCTTTCTCAGCGACACAACTAAAGCTACACTTGCCACTACTTATCACCTCCCAAATCTTCTTTATGGTGCTCGTATCCTTTCTAACCTTCAGGCATCACAAAAATCAAAACTTGAACAATGCCATAACAAAGATACTAAATTTGCAGCAGATAAACCATTCAGAACCCTCCCCTGTATAGCACTAAAAAGACTAAATTGGTTAAAACTACCCCCTTCAAGCAACACATACGCAGTTTCTTACCACCTATAAAATTATCCAGAATCTGTCTGCTTGTCCAGCACTAAATAACATTCTACATAACTATATTTCCAGTTAGTCATTGTGATCCAGTAATCAAAAACTCCTGTCTGTCCACAAACCTATGACATCTGCTGGGTATTTCCTGTACTAATACCAAGTTGCTAAAGCTTGGACTCCGTACCTGTATCCATCAGGTCAATATCCTCCCTCCCATCTTTCAAAACCATTCGGAAAGACTTCCTAGCCAAAAGCTGGATCTGTTCTTGCTCAACGCCAGGATAAATTACATCCTTAAATGTGAGCAAATACCTCTTCATACCTTACACCCATTACTCTCCCTTCTTCACTCACTTCCTTACTTCTATCAATTTCTCTCCCCTGGCTTTCTCTCTAAATATACCATAAGCCTGTATTTCTTCCACTTCGTATTGCAATTCCTGTTTGTATTATAATAAGTTACCTTTTATTTTTCTATAAACTGGCTAAAATGTCTCTAAAGTATTAATCATTGCCATATAACTTGTATCTATTCTTAAGCAATGTTTTTGTATTATGTCTAATTTGGGATAATAATTTAAAGTGTATTTCTTTTTTTATCATTTTTAAAGACTGTAAAATTATTGTTCTTAAAATGTTTTTGTAATACTTTGGAGCTTTTCTCCCCAGACTTTTTCTGAAAATCGTCTCCTACCCAGTCAGACTTTCCCGGTAATCAAATGGCAGTAAAAAAATAAATAAATACAGGATTACATATGTTGATAGAAAAGAAGTACAATTGCAATTTCATTTTTTTTCTAGTTGCTCCTATTTCATTTGGAACTCTCTCTTTTCCACATTGCTTTTATTTTGGCTTGCAATTCCTGGTATTTTATGACTTTTTCCCTTTCGGTATGTAAGACCCTGTAATCGTTGGGTTTAGGTAGCTATTTCAGTAAGTAATGCTATTTCTGTCTTTTGTTCTTGAACTACTATGTCTGGTTTTCTTGCATCTATTTTCTCAGCTGCTATTATTGGACATTCCCATGTGATCCAGACTTCATTGCTGTCGATAGGGTTTCCAGTACTTCTCAGCTGTTTCTGCATTGCAGTGTTTGCACAGTCCACAGTGCAACAGTTCTGCCACATTGCTGTGTCTTTCAGTATACAGTCCTCAGCCATGGATGGATCCCACCCACAAAGGTGTGCACCTTTTCCCCCACTGGTTTACAGAACTAGCATCTGCTTGTTGGAAGATGGCATAATGGTTAAGGTGTTTGCCTTACAAACAGAAGATGCAGGGTTTGATTCTCACATGGGGGGAAGTGGCTAGGCTTAAAATGGCCTGCAAAGGCAGTTAGCTTATGACCCCCACTTTTTTACAGAACTAGCATCTGCTTGCTTCTTCCACTTTATCTCTGGATTTTGTAAACCAAAGTACATGTATCGGGTTACCGTTATTAGTCTTTTGTTGTTTGGTTTAAATTCACCTCCCTTTAAAATTGCTGTGTCAGATCTTGTGTCAGCATAGAGCTGCTTTAGAAGTTTTCTGTTATTACCACTATATCTGTGGTGTAGACTTTCCAGTTTTGTCAGATCTTGTGTCAACATAGAGCTGTGTTAGAAGTTTTCTGTTATTACCACTATATCTGTGGTGTAGACTTTCCAGTTTTGTCAGATCTTGTGTCAACATAGAGCTGTGTTAGAAGTTTTCTGTTATTACCACTATATCTGTGGTGTAGACTTTCCAGTTTTCTTTTCTTTTGGTCCTTTTCTTCATATTCTTTCTTTTGATTTTTGGTGTTTTCAGTTGCTGCCTGATTCACTATTACTTGGTTTGATTTTCCATTTCCATTCCCCACTCCTTTATGAAATGCTTTTGCTAAACTAAGCAAAGATATCATTTTAGATTTCTTCTCTTTTTGCTTTATCATTTTGTTTGGATCTGATGAGGTCAGCAACTATGTTTATAGTCCCACGATTGCAGAGCTCTACATCCTACAAAAGGGCCTCACTGAGACAGATCCCTGGTGTCAAAGCCATGGCCTCAAGCTCAATGCCAAAAAGTGCACTGTCATCCCCTTTGGTAAAAACTCTGTACCCATGAACTACCACAAAGGTGGCAGTCTACTTAATGCTGAATGTGTGATAAGAGACCTTGGGACACAGGTGGACAGTAGTCTCTCCTTTGATAATCACATTGCCACAGTAGTCAGGAAATCCTTCTATGTGGCACACCTCATCACAAAAGGGTTCTCATTTAGGAAAAAAGAGGTAATTGTTCCCTTCTACTCAACACTCATTAGACCCATTATAGAGTACAACACCCCTTTTGGTATGTACCTCACAAGGCATCTGCAGCAGCTGGAAAGGCCACAGAAGTACCTCACAAAGAGGATTACTGGCCTCAAACATATGCCAAACACTGACCGTCTCAAAAAACTCCAGATTTACTCTGTAGCATATCGCCTACTCCGAGGTGATCTTTGCCTAACATATAAAGCTATGTCAAACCCAGAGCTGTTGGACATGCTACATTTAAAGAAATCCCAATCCCTCCAAGCTACACGCTTTATGGACCTAAACCTTGTCATCACAATAAACAGAACATGCTGGAGGGATAGATTCCTGTTCCAGAGACTTCCCATACTCTGGAACAAATTACATATCTATATCAAACAAAGCTCATTAGCACTCTTCAAGAAAAATCTTGATGACTAGATGGGAAATAGGAAATTCTCCCCGGGAATCACCTCTGTGTCTCTGCTCAACAGAGGCACAGGAAAATAATTTTCTTGGGTGGTGAAAGTCAGGGTACCTTTTTGGCTAGGTTTATATAGGCCCTAGGGTCAATAGCCTAGTAACTACCTATGAACCTATGTAATCTGTTTCGAGGAGGACCATACCTCCCTCAGACAAAGAGTCATACAGTCTTGGTATTTACTGTTTTTATGTGTAGTTTGATAAACACGAAACATTTTTCTTGCTTTCTTGTCCAGTTGATTCATTACTGTTTGAGTTCAGTCAATCACACAAAAGCTGTAAGTTAAAACAGGAAAAACAAATTGATTTATAGGTTGGACTTTATTCCTAAATGTCAGGACAGCTTTCAATATTAGCTTTAATCTTCTGAAATTTTCTGTACTAAGTTTTGTTCTCATTTGTTCATGTTTTATTGTTGACCCCTCCCCAATTCCCAAATATTTATTCACTTTTTGTTCAGGTTCTTTTTATCACATTCCTGTCCCAGGTTGACACTTTCTTATTGCTGCAGCTTTCCTCTATGTCACTTTTGCACAATTATCAAGACCAAATAACATTTGTATATCATCTGAGAAAGTATTGACCATTGAAGTTGTGCTTTTAGATCATCAGATGATAAGTTATGCAGTTTTAAATCATTCACAAATTGTGAATGTCAGTGAACAAGGTTGATTTATTGAAGTTAAGCTGTAACCAAAGCCTGGTCCATTAAGAAAATAGAATAATGGGTTAAGGGCAAGACAAAACAACAGTGCTGACAAATAATCACTCTTGAGCATCCCCCTTTGACATTTTATCCCTGGAATAATATGCATTTTGTCATAGCACACTTGTAAAGGGTTTGCTACTGTTTCATACTCACTACAATGCAATTGATCAATGTAGGGTGTGTGTCTTATACATTTGTAAGCATTTCATTATATATGAATATGGGTACTGTTGAATGCTTTTTTGTAAACTCTCCATGCCATACGTGTCTGTAAAAAGGGGAAGAATTGCACTGTTATGGCTTTATTTAACACCAGATGCTCATTTGCTGCACAATTTTCTTTTGTCACCTTTTTGTTCAATTGCCATGACTGATTATTTTTCTAGATGACTATAAACTCTGCCTGCATTAATATATTTTCAGAAGACAAGTTGTTTGTCAGTAGCTCTTAAGAGTGGCTTGCAAGTTCACTCTTAAAGAAGGATATTGTTTTTTTCCTGTTAACCAGGTTAGTGTCTGTCAGGATGTAGATATAAATAATTTTACTGAAGGCTAAATCTTTGTGTAAAGATATGGATACCTTTAGCCAACACTTAGGTACTGCATCTAGATTTGGGGTTTATCATTAAGAAACTTTTCTAAATTTTGTTTAAATTTCTCTCGCTGTTACGTTATCCCATTTCATAATCTCTGTATTAGAGCTTACTGCACTTTCTTTTGAGTCTTCTGTCCACATCTTTGTTAAAGGAAAACTCCACCTTCTCCTGCAGTTTAACTCAAGTCTTAGATTGCTTTTCTCCTTACATTATGATTCCAGTACTGTATAGGTGCCTGAAACCTGCTTGTACTTTACAAAACTTTTCATTTCCTCATTTTGGTATCTAAGGAAGGGAAATACCACCCACTTTTGTAAGTTTAACCTTTCACATGAGTTGCAGAGGAGTTTATCTACACTTGTATGACATACCACAGACACAGAGAAATGTGTAGTCAGGAGCTCAGGCTGCTGTAAACAAGACAGAGAGGTGAGAAACTGTTCCCATTGTGTTTATTGCAGAGAGGACGAGAACGTACACTGATTCACAGCTGCTTCTAATGTAGCCATGCCTTTCATAGCAAAATAGAGCAATTAGATCAGGCAATGGTTCAAAGGCAGTTGTCACCTCTTTTGACAAATTTACATAAGTAGCATCACAGTACTTACTAAGCTTTAAACTTTAAAGTTTTGTTGTTTATTTTTTTTCTCAAAAATCTCTTTATTGATTTATAAAATATAACATAACAACAAACATCAAAACATTGTAAATATAGTCATTTAGGAGTTATTTGAAGTTACACAACATATAGAGACATATTCCAACTCGTGAATGTGGAAAAATAAAGAAAACAACATTATATACAATATGTACAAATGGTGACCAAGGTGCAAATGATTAAATAATATTATAATCATATGAGAAAGTGAAGTATGAAGGTGAATAAATCATATTTGTGTACTAAGACAAAAAAGTAAAAGCTATTAATCATTATTAATAATATAGAGGACCTTCTCTATAGTTTTATTGTTTAAAGCCATTTTTTAGGACTTTTCAACATAGTTTTTTGTGCAGAAATGTACGAGTAAGCCATTGTTCTAAAGGCATTCCAATTCAATTTAGTGCGATCAAGCCAGTTTTTGGAAATGTAAAGTTTTATGAGAGAGGAAATAAATATAAACACGTGTGTCTAATTTAGAAAGATGTATCAAGGGTATGTGGAGAATTGCAGTTTCCCAGGATAAGGTGGATTTGTGATATCCCATTTTCTGTAACCTTACCTTCAAAGAAGTCCAAAGTTTATATGAGTAGTGGCAATGCCAAAAAATATGCAGAAGGTCAGAAATAAGCAACAAGGGCAAGAGGGAGACTTACTAGCATCAAATGTATTAAGTTTGGAAGGGGTATGATATGCATTATTATTTATCATCAATTGGGTATAGAACAATTTCTTAAAAGGGGAGTGTTCCAAAGTGTTTCTAATAGCCAAGAGTTTTTGTTTCTCAGTTAATTGAGAATTATGTTTATCCCAGAAGTTAGAAAAAAGACATAATGAGTCTTGTATTAATTTGTTTAACAAGTTATATGATTTTGATAGCATTTTCTCAGGGAGTGATAATGTTTTAATTATCATGTCTAAGAGCACATTTAGCCATAACCACATCTCTTAATTGATGTAGAATTATAATATATTTACAATTGACTTTCAGTATATTCCGCAGATTAGCCAGGGACAAATCTTTATATTTCAAGAGATCCCAAACATTCATATTTTTAATAAGAGGGTAGTTTGTAAGATTAAATGGTATATTATCTAATTTAAGGTTGGGATTCAAGTGAAGTGGTTGAAGTAAATGAAGACTATTATCAAGCTTGACAAGTTTCAGTAACTCCTGAAATGCTTTGATCTTTTGTTTTAGGAAATTCGAGATTTTGAGAGTGTTTATGACATCTATAGAGATGAATGGAATGGCAGCAGGGTTAATGTTTTTGGATATAATATATTGATGCCATAGCTTAACCCATATTGGAGATTGATTGTAGTTGATATTGTTCAGTTTAGAAATAGAGAGTAGTTTGTTGGCCGAGACAATTAAATAATAGAGATACAAATTTGGCAAGCCTAAACCACCCCTGTCTTTAGAAGTTGATAATTTAGAATAAGAAATCCTAACTGTTTTAGGAAACCACAAAAATTTAGCTAGTTCTTTATTAACTTTATCAAAGAAAGATTTAGGAATGATTTGATCTGAAGAATTGAATTGGTAGAGAAATTTGGGGAGAATATTCATTTTGATTACTGCAGCTTTGGATACAAGTGATAGGTTAAGTAGTTCCCATCTACGCATATCTAGCATTATTGATGTCCATATTTTATTCAAGTTATTTTGAAATGTAGATAGGCTATTTTGATCCACATGAATACCCAAATATTTAACCCCGTAAGTAATATTAAGAAAGGATTCAGGAAATAAGTATGGTTTATGTGCCAAATGATATAAAGGGAGAATATGAGTCTTTTGGGGATTAATGTGATAATCCGATGCAAGTGAAAATTTCTCAATAGAGTCAACTAGTTTGTTTAGATCTGTGATAGGTGTTTGAAAGTATATTACTAAATCATCCGCAAAAGCTGAGAAAGGTAGATTAGTGTTCAAAACCCTAGGAATCCTATGGAATGTATTTTGTGTTATGTATAAAAGTAATGGTTCTAAATACAAATTAAAGAGAAAAGGAGATAAAGGACAACCCTGTCTTGTACCATTAGTAATCTTTATAGGGAGTGATGTGGATCCATTAATATACAGTCTGGTAAAGGATTCTTTGTATAAAGTTTTGATTAAATTTATAAATGAGATGGAAATATTAAAACAGGTCATAGCTTGAAAGAGGAAGTCCCAACTCACTCTATCAAATGCTTTTGATGCATCAAGGATCAACGCATATAGTGGGTTATTATCATTTTTTGTGAGGTGTATAATGGATTCCATAGTCAGGGTGTTGTCCCATGCATGTCTGTGAGATGTAAAACCTGTTTGGTATGGGGAGGTTATAGATGTTGAAACTTTCTTTAGTCTATTAGCAAGAATATAAGATAACATTTTGATGTCTAAATTAATTAAAGAAATGGGTCTATAATTACTGGGATCCATTTTGTCTTTATTATTCTTTAAAATTAGTATAGTTTTTGAGGTTTTCCAGTGGAGATCAGCTATGTCATTTATTTTTATGTAGTTATAAACTTTGAGAAGGAAGGGAGCAATTACTGACTTAAAGGATTTAAAGAATTCCGGTGTGAATCCATCTGGACCCGGAGATTTAGCAAGTTTGAGTCTGTCAATGGAATCAGAGATTTGAAGGAGACTTAGAGGAGCTGACAGAATGTTTTGTTGTTTTTCATTCAACATAGGGAATATTATAGAACTTAGAAAACTATTTATATGGCACTTATCTATAGGTTTAGAGTTTTTGGAATATAAATCAGTATATAATAGTGTAAAAAGTTGCAAAATTTCCTTGTCCGTGTTATATAGTTGATTTTTATATTGTATAGGTGATATTTTAGGCCTGTCAAAGTTTTTTTTAATTATTCTTGCTAGGGTTTTGGAAGGTACTTGAGCCCATTCAGAGTAAGTAGCTAATAATCTTTGCTCCAGTATTGAGAAATTATTTTGATGTAATAAAAGAAGTTCTTTTTGAGATTCTATAATTTGCTTATAATATGAGGGGTCCAAATTTAATCTATATTGAGTTTCAAGAGACTGAATCTTTAGTTTTAGGAATCTTTCTTTATTATTAAATTGCTTTTTAAGGTATGAAGCCTTACCAATAAACATTCCCCTCAACCTAGCCTTGCAGGCAGCCCACTGTATATCATAGGGGATATCTGTTGAGTCTAGGTTGTTTTCCATTTCCTGAATTATTTCTATACATATTTTACTAATATCTTTATTGGAGAGCAAATTATTATTCATAGTCCAACTATTTCGTTTGAATGCATGTCTAGAATTAAAGTCCATATTTAATTTTAGTGAGATTCTAGAGTGATCAGAAAGAAATATGGGCTCAATACTAAAGTCTAATAACAATTGTGATAAAAAAGTAGATATAAGAAAGAAATCTAACCTTGACCATGAATGATAACATTTTGAGTAATATGTATATATATCTTTTTTTATTTGAGTATTTAGTGAGTTGTAGAGGGTCTATAAGATTATAGTTGAATATTAGGTCTTCAAGCGCAAGGGATGCTTGTTGATTATAAGAAGAGGAACAGCTAGTGCGGTCTATAACTGGGTTAATTACAGCATTCCAGTCTCCACCTACTATGACATAGTGATCTTTACAAGAAGAGAGGATATTATATATCTGTAGAATAAAAAAATGTTGATGGCTACAAGGACCATAAATATTTAGCACCAGAAGTGGTTTATCTAGATTGTGTATGGTGAAGGTAAAGTAGCACCATCTGCCCTCATTGTCATGTTTTTCTTCGATAATAATCCCCTGAAATTTTTGTTTAATTATGATAGCCACCCCCCTGGAGTTAGAAGTGTCACCAGAAGCTATTATTTTTTTGATCCATTTTTTATTTTTTTCTTTTGTACCAGTCATCTCTAGGAATATGTGTTTCTTGCAGAAAACATAAATTAGCTTGTGATTTATACATTAAATGAAATAGTAAAGATTTCTTAGCTTTGTTCTTAATCCCTCTTACATTCCAGGAATAAATTATTAATAAATTAATCACGTGTTTATCAAAGGTCTATTAAAAGAAATGCAGGAGAATAAATTGTTTATGCATAAAAAAAGGATAAAAAGGAAGAAAAAACAAAACTTAGTCCTAGTACAACAGTTATTATGTATAAAGGTATGATTCAAAATAAAATTAACTTTAGTCTCATGATCTTCCCACTTCCCTACCCCAGTGCCTACCCACCTTAACTTATCTAAAGAAGGAAGATAAAGATAACTATATGTATGATGTGTATACTTGGTCACCAATATATCCCATGTATAGGAAGAAAATTTGAGTAAAGTCCTAAAAAGGACTATAACAAAGTTAACAAAACTAAACATATTTACACAATAATCTAACAACAAGATGCCCGACATACTTAACCCCATTCACATGTGTATTCACAAGCTCCTATATAGTTAATTAAAATTATGTCAAATATAGAAAATTTTGTTAATCTAACACTATAATATGTATTTGCAATGGGAGGTGTATGTGAAACGTAAATATAGTTAGTAGAATTTTAATATATCTAGACCAAAATAATCATGTGAGTGAATGTATTAACATAAGAGTACATCTCAAACCCTATAATTTAAAAGTACCTAGAATATGAAGTATTCATTTATATATTTAAGATATAATACTTTTATATCAATAAACCATATAATCAATAGATCCCTGACTAATCATTATAATTATTGACTAAACTAATTTGTAGAACACGAGTGAATATAATTTCTTTTAATAGTGGGATCACCATCACATCTAGTATTAATCATCCATCCAATATGCAATTTCAAGTCTCCCATCTCCATTACAAACAATAATAAAATAAGTAAAATATTGTTTTATAACCTATCATAAATATGCCTTCACTCTGGGTTAAGTAGCATGTACAATGTAATGTTTGCCAAGGGCTCAAGGATTCCCCTAACACCTATGTTAAACACTATTTCTCCTAGTAATGTCTTGTGATATTCATGTTGCTATACAAAAATGACACTATAATCATAAATAAAATTGAAAAAGCAAAGACTAACACACGTCCCTCTATTAACTAATTCGCCATCCTAAGCTCACTGTGAAAAGATACTAACATTATATTTAACTTTTGAACCCATTTACATATAACGGAATCTATAATATGTACAACTATAATTAACCAAGAAGCTTGACTTGTTTAGTGTAAACAGGGAACATTTCGGCAGGTAAAAAGCCATATAAAATATGGCTAAACAGTGTCATTATTTAGATTACAGTCTCAGAGGCAGCTATGCCTCTGCACATACGTAGAGATCATCTCGAACGTGAACAGGGCATCCCAAAGCCCGCAAAGCTTCAGACCCATCGTGAGCTGGGAAAACACACTTACGTGAGAAAACATTATCAAGACAGCCAAAACAAAGTCTTCGATGATGAACATCCACATTCTTCACAAAGCGAGGTCTCAAGAATCCAGGAAGCCACACTTTAAGTAATCGGAAGCCTGAGGAGGTCTTGGCACATTCATATCACCAATCACTTCCAAGCCAGTAGAGTACAACAACGGGAAACACATTCCGATCAGCTTGCCACTGTCAGGATGAATAGATCGCTATTTTCCTAGAGACCACGACACCAACGCAAAGCCACACATGAAAGGAATTACTGCTTATCAGATTTCTGACACAAATCAAAGAAACTCCAGCACGGTTAGTAGCATAGTGGCAGTACAGAAGTCTGGATGTTGCATCATTTGATATTGAAAGCAATGGTTCTGTATATATTTAAGCTCTGATGATTCTCAGATACTGTGTAGGCAGTATATATAAGGATTACAGGCATTATAGTATAAAATCAACTAAGGCCAATTTTGAGAGAAAAATTGCCATGGATTCAAAGGACAATCATAAGGCCTTTTTCAGCTATGTTAGGAACCTGGGTGGAAACTCCCAGATATGCTCAGAATTAGTTCAAAATGATACAAAAATCACTGAACCCACAGACATTGCCAACATACTGGCAGACAGGTTCAGTGCAAACTTCACCCCCCTCTCCCCCCCTAAAGGAGAGATAACTATCCCAGCGGAGTGTAGCCTCCCAGACATCTCAAATGTGCAGGTGAAAGCTGCTCTCTCTAAAGCTAAAAACACAGCATCAATGGGACCGGATGGTGTCCCCGGCTGTGTGCTACACGAGCTAAATGAGGAATTAAACCCACACATAAGGCAGCTGTTTAATCTCAGCCTTACCACAGGATACATGCCCAAGGAGTGGCGTACAGCAACTGTGGTCCCACTCCACAAAGGCGGTGCCTCTACAGACCCTGGTAATTACCGCCCCATAAGCTTAACAAGTCTAGTCTGCAAAGCTATGGAGAGGATCATAATGGAGCTCATAAACAAAGATATAGGGGACTTGCAGACATTGGACCCGACCCAGTTTGGCTTCGTCAAGGGCAGATCATGCCTTTTGAACTTGGTCAACTTCTTCAAAACAGTCACCAAGGCCATTGATGAGGGAAAGGCAGTCCATACAGCCTACCTTGACCTTGCAAAGGCTTTCGACACAATACCCCACTCGGGTATTGTAGAAAAACAACCAGCTTAAATGTAAACCCATATGTCACAAGATGGGTTGCAAACTGGCTTAAGGACAGAACCCACAGGGTTAGAGTTGCTGGCGCTATGTCAGACTCCAAGCCGGTCACAAGTGGTGTCCCACAGGGCTCGGTCCTTGGCCCCCTATTGTTCGGCATCTACTTCTCAGAAGTACAGGCCAACATGGGAGGACTTTGGCTGACAAAGTTTGCAGACGACTGCAAACTGGGCGCCATAGTGGAAAGTGCATCGGACACGGATATCCTTCAGAAGGGACTCACGGAAACAGATAGCTGGTGCCAGAGCCATGGCCTGAAGTTAAACGCCAAAAATGTATAGTCATACCCTTGGGAAAAACAAGGTAACCCCAAGCTACCATATAGGTGGCAATCCACTAAGCACAGAAGAGGTTATCAGGGACCTGGGGACCCAGGTTGACAGTGGCCTTTCTTTTGACACTCACGTTGCTAAAGTGGTTAGAAAGACCTTCTACATTGCCCACCTGATCATGAAGGGATTCACATCCAGATCTAGTGAGGTCATTGTTCCCTGTACTCTTCACTTATCAGACCAATGATCGAGTACAATGCCCCATTCGGGATGTATCTCACCCGACATCTGCAGCAATTGGAGAGACCCCAAACGTTCCTCACCAAAAGGATAAAGGGACTCCAAAATCTGTCATATGCTGCCAGATTGAAGAAACTCCAGCTCTAGTCAGTCGCATACCGTCTGCTCAGAGGTGACATGTGCCTGACATACAAGGCCATGTCCAACCCGGAATTAATGGACATGCTCCACCTCAAAAAATCCAAATCCACCAAAACCACTAGAGCAAGTGACTTAAACCTTAGCACGGATATAAATAGGACATGCTGGAGGGATAGATTTATCACTCAGAGACTCCCTATGCTGTGGAATAAAATCTGGGTCCATGTGAGGCAGAGCACCTCGCTGGCTCTGTTCAAGAGAAATCTTGACCTGTGGATGGGAGATCGTAGGTTTACCCCGGGAATCAGCTCTGTGTCACTGCTGGACAGAGGCACAACCAACTAATGGGCACAGTATTTTTTCATATAAGGGGTGGCGTAAGCCACAAAACGTTGGGCTAGGCTTATAAATGCCTTAGGGCAGATAGCCTAGTATAAACCTATGAACCTATGAACCTATGACAGGTCTAATTATTATCAAACATATGTCATTCTCACATTAAGTCCGGAATGATTTTTCTTTTTGTAAAAACTTGTCATAAGTTCATTGTGATTAAAGAATACATATTATGAAATGTAAGTTTACTGACTTAACAGCAATTGTACTTACATCAGTTAGATGAGTTACTTTTGTGCAGCTATATCAGGAAGGATCTTGAATAATTTTAGGAAGATGTCCTTTGCTTCTTGTGGATCTGTAGCTATATATCTCCTGTCGTTATAGTTGAAAGATAGTGTGTTTGGGTAAAGCATATGAAACTTGATTCCCCTTTTAATCAGATCTGCACAATATGGTGATAACTTTTGTCTATTCAGTTTTATTTGAGGAGGTAAATCCTGTGAAAAGGTCAGCTTATGTTTATTCCAGATGAGATGTTTTTTGCTTTTGGCTGCTTCCAAAATACTTTGGGTATCTTGAAAGTTTAGTAATCTTGTGTAAATAATCTGAGGTGAAGCAGAGTCTTGACGGGCACGCAGGGCTCTGTGCGCTCTTTCTACAGTTAAGGTTTTTGTAGTTGTCTCACAATTAAGTAGTGCCTCAAATATTTGTTTAGTCACTGATAGTAAGTTTTGATTTTCATAAGATTCCGGTAATCCTCTAATTATTATATTATTTCTGTGGCTTCTTGCTTCTAAGTCCAGTAATTTGCCTTGTACTTCTGCAATGAGAGTATCCTTGGATTTTAGATCTCTGTCCACAGAATCTGCTCTTATTTCCAAAGCTAGATTTTTGTTTTCAAGTATGTCCATTCTTTCATTTATCTGTTTTAGCGTTTTACCAAAATCAGCGAATTGTTCAGAAAAACTCTGTATGGCACTTTGAATGGGTTGTAGTGCCATCTTTAAGTCTTCCAAATGAAAATTAGAATCACTTTTATCGTTGGCACTTACTTTAATATTCTCAGTAGTTTGTTTGGTGGTTCTTAACCTTTTAGAACCAGTGTCCTTCTCTGGAGAAAGCATAGAAGAAAATTTGGCCTTGGTTGTCTGCGTTTCCATGGAGTCAGAGTTGCCAGCCATGCCCAGGAAAGAGGTGTGAAAGCAGGATGTCTGATACAGAGAAGAGCTTCTAGAGTACACGTGGCAGAAGACTGTTGAAGCCAGAATTTGTCTGAGGTAAATTAATATAAAAGTTAAACTTTTTCCAAAAATAAATAAACCCAAAATGAAGGAATCCTATCAGAGATAATTTCTATAAAAAAAACTGAGGAGAAATTTCGCTTGAAAGTTGTTAAAGAGAGCCGGTAATTTCACAGCAGTGAAGAGCTCAGTGAATAGGGAGCAGTCTAGTCGGCGGCCATCTTATTCTCATAGTTTTGTTGTTTATACTATTTGACATTTTAAGATGACTTGAATGTAGCATCAAACATGTTTGTGACATTTAGAGAAAAGTCAGAATTTTTTTTCTTGGAATTCTTGCATCAGCACTTTTAACAAAGTGTACGGGGTGGGGCTGTCAATTACTCTTGGGACTACAAAAGGATACTTTTAACAAAGGCCTGCAATTTAGCAACTGTGTTGGTTGCAGTTGTATAATTCCTTAGTATACTATAAAACAAGCCCTGAGAGACACACAAATGAGGGCCATTCAAGAAATAAAAGAAACAGTCCTGTTACAGAAAGTATACAAGATGACAGTGACAGACACGAATTCCATTATATGTCAATGGCATGGGAATACACCACTACTTGCTTACATCTAGCACAACTCATATAAAGCAGACTTGAAATGGACTGTGGGAAAGAGAAAGGCTTGAAGAAAAATAAAACAACATTGATATGTCAAGCCCCATTGATAGCCATTTTGCAGAAAACATATTCAAATTCTGTAAGAAGTTAGAGTGATTTTGAAAGGTTAAAATAACTCGGAAACCAGAGCTAGAATGAGCAAATAGATTTCTTTAGTTTTAATGTGGAGTTTTCATTTATGTTGAACTGGGTCTACATAAATACTTCTCCAAAATGTACCTGTTATTTTTTTTGTGGTATTTCTATGGATTTTGTCTCTTTCTGAGCTCTGTATAAAACCTTTTTTGGGGCCATTAACAAATTACTTATTTTCTAGTTTTCATTTATATTTATTAACAAGCCATCTGAGTTTTTTCTGCTTGTGCTATTTTACTATTGGAAGTATTGTATGATAAATCCTAGTCTGTTTTGATACTGTGTGCTGTTTTTAGCAATCACTGGCCCTCTTCAAGAGAAATCTTGATGAGTGGATGGGAAATAGAAAATTCTCCCCGGGGATCACTCCAGTGGCTGTACTCGACAGAGGCACTGGGAACTAAGGTTGGGTGGCACGATGCCAGGGTAATCCTATGGGCTAGACTTTTAAAGGCTTCAGGGCCATTAGCCTAGTACACACCTATTAAGCTATGTACCTACACACACACACACACACACACACACACACACACACACACACACATATATATATATATATATATATATATATATATATATATATATATGTATTCTAAGACCTATGATCTGTTCTCTTTTCTGTAGTCCTTTAGGACTGACAAGCTGATATCGGTCCCTTATTCTCGATATTCTGTGGCCATCTTCTCCTGTGCTTGGGATATTACTTGGACCCTGGTCATCTGGGTTGTGCTCAGGGCTTCATCATTCAGCAATATAGACCTGATTACAGCACAGGCTTCTTTTTAATAAAGCAGATGTTTGATTATCATTGCAGTGCTCTTGATTATCTTTCACTAAGCGTTTAATCTTGCCTTGGTTAAAAATGCTTACCATCCATCCCTATGGTGTTATTGTATCTACTGACATTATAGTACCGGTCAGGATGGAGGGTTGGCAGAATCATGTCACACAATAAGGACCACAGAATCTGTAAGGCACTGGAGTTTGAAGAAAGACAGCTATGCCTGATTTAAAATAACAAGAAGAATTGTTTACAGCACAAAAATGATTTTCTGGACTTGAGTGTGAAATGTTTATGTTCTGATTTTACATTATTTACATTAGAAAAAGTTTAAAGTGGTATTTATAAATACTGCTCCTTTGAATAAACGTAAGTATAGATCATGACTGATAACATGAATATATATCTATATATATATATATATATATATATATGTGTGTGTGTGTGTGTGTGTGTGTGTGTGTGTGTGTATGTGTGTGTGTAGGTACATAGCTTAATAGGTGTGTACTAGGCTAATGGCCCCAGTTATGAAAACAAAATTGCCGCTGATTCTAAAGACAACCACAAAGCATTCTATAGCTATGTCAAAAATCTCAATGGCAACACTCAGATCTGCTCTGGGTTACAGCACAATGACACTAAATATACAGAACCAACTGATATTGCCAACATCCTGGCAGATAGGTTCAGTTCTAACTTTACCCCTATCTCACCCCCTAAAGGGCCCATCTTTATACCGGAAGAATGCAAAGTTCCTGTAATCACTGCTGCACAGGTAAAAACTTCACTCTCCAAAGCCAAGAACACAGCATCCATGGGACCTGACAATATCCCAGGCTGCCTTCTACATGAACTGCAGAATGAACTAGCACCCCACTTAAGTACCATGTTCAATCATAGCCTCACCTCAGGTTTTGTGCCCATTGAATGGCGCACCGCGACAGTTATCCCACTCCACAAAGGGGGGGCCACAACAGACCCTGGGAACTACCGTCCCATTAGCCTGACGAGCCTCGTCTGCAAGGCCATGGAACATATCATCATGGAACTCATAAACAAAGACATTAGACATCTCCAAACTCTGGACCCCACACAGTTTGGGTTTGTAAAAGGCAGATCATGTCTCCTAAACCTGTAAAACCTCTTTGAAGTAGTCACCAAAGCCATAGATGAGGGTGCGGTGGTTCACACAGCCTATCTAGATCTCGCCAAGGCATTCAACACCATCCCCCACTCTGAAATTATAGATAAACTCACTAAACTAGGTATAAATCCCTATGTCACAAGATGGGTTGCCAATTGGCTTACTGACAAAACCCACACCATGAAAGTAGCAGACTCCAAATCAGACCTCAGACCAGTGACAAGTGCAGTACCACAGGGTTCAATCCTGGGTCCTCTCCTGTTTGGTATCTACTTCTCTGAAGTATAGGCTAACACAGAAGAACTTTGGCTTACTAAATTCACAGATGACTGCAAACTAGGAGCCATAATTGAAACTCCTAATGATGTGGACATCCTACAAAAGGGCCTCACTGAGACAGATGCCTGGTGTTCAAAGACATGGTCTCAAGCTCAATGCCAAAAAGTGCATTGTCATCCCCTTTGGTAAAACTCTGTACTCATGAACTACCACATAGGCGGTAGTCTACTTAACACCAAAAGTGTGATAAGAGACCTTGGGACACAGGTGGACAGTAGTCTCTCCTTTGATAATCACATCGCCACAGTGGTCAGGAAATCCTTCTACGTGACACACCTCATCACAAAAGATTTCTCATCCAGAAAAAAAGAGGTCATTGTTCCCCTCTACTCATCACTCATTAGACCCATTATAGAGTACAACGCCCCTTTTGATATGTACCTCACAAGACATCTACAACAATTGGAAAGGCTGCAAAAATACTTCACAAAGAGGATTACTGGCCTCAAACAGATGCCTTACACAGACCATCTCAAAAAACTCCAGCTTTACTCTGTCGCATATTGCCTACTCAGTGGCGATCTCTGCCTAACATACAAAGCTATGTCAAACCCAGAGCTGTTGGACATGCTCCACTTAAAGAAATCCCAATCCCTCCGAGCTACACATTCTAGGGACCTAAACCTTGTCACCACAATAAACAGAACATGCCGGAGGGATAGATTCCTGTCCCAGAGACTTCCCATTCTCTGGAACAGACTACCTATCGATGTCAAACAGAGCTCCTCATTAGCACTCTTCAAGAAAAATCTTGATGATTGGATGGGTAATAGGAAATTCACCCCGGGGATTACTTCTGTGGTTCTGCTTGACAGGGGCACAGGAAAATAGTTTTCTTGGGTAGCAAAAGCCAGGGTACCTTTTTGGCTAGGCTTGTATAGGCCCTAGGGCCAATAGCCTAGTACCTACCTATGAACCTATGAACATAGATTCATAGATTAGTACTATGCCAACTGCACCTGTGGGCCATTTTAAGCCTAGCCAATTAACCCTTGTGAGAATCATAAGGTAAATACCTTAACCATTATGCCAACCTCCCTCCCATTACCATGCACTGGGTTTGAGGAGGAAATGGGAGTAGCAGTACACTTAATACAAGTCTTGCTTTCACCTCTTAAATTGGTTTCATTTTTTAAGGCCCACAATTGTATCATATTCCTGTATTCGCAACAAGTAACTGTGAAGATTTAGTTGAAGAGCTGGAGAACTTTGCGCAATCTGAGATGCCAAAAGGCAGGCCCAACAATATGAACTACTATGGGGTAAGAATGACATCCATGTGCAGCCTGGTTTTAAGTGTGTCTAGAGTGATGGGCTAGGATTTCTACAGGTGGTCTGAAAACATCATTTGTCACTACGATTCTGTAATGTGATGAGGAAATAATGCATCAGGAACACATTTAGCACAATTTGCAGCAGAATATACAAAAGTACATAAAAATATTTCTTGTGTATATAATTTTTGAGAGTACACACAATAAACATTTCCCTCAGATGTGATGCACTTTTTCTGATGGTCTGTCAATGTCTGTCACTGATATAGTAACCATCCACTTTAAGTGTACTGTTCAACTCAGATAGGAAGCAAGGGTGTAGCCAGGCATACTGTTTGTACTCCAAGGGTGTAGCCAGGCATACTGTTTGTACTCCAAGGGTGTAGCCAGGCATACTGTTTATACTCCAAGGGTGTAGCCAGGTATACTGTTTGTACTCTAAGGGTGTAGCCAGGCTTACTGTTTGTACTATAAGGGTGTAGCCAGGCTTACTGTTTGTACTCTAAGGGAGTAGCCAGGCATACTGTTTGTACTCTAAGGGTGTAGCCAGGCATACTGTTTGTACTCGGCAGAGTACATTTTTTTTCTGAGCAACAGTGCAAACATTGGAGCCTTATTATGCCATATTATGTCTACAACAATCTAAATTAATGCCTGTAACATGTATATAGCTTGCTTTCCAAGAGCAGTGCAAATCTCAAGGCCATATTTCTGATATTTGTTGACTGAACAATAGACAATGTTACACACATTGTGTGCTTGGGGGGAGTAGAAAGTTTGTGATGTGCCCATTTTTAAAATGTCATGTGTTGCGGGGGCACACTGACGTCCCGCTCACCAGACCTGAGTAGGAGGTCTGAGTAGCGCAGTATCCTACCTTCACCAAGAATGATGCCACAATACAGAGATAAGATGATCAGCTTTAGGCAAGGGCTCAAATTCTAAACCCACCCTAGAACACCAAAAAAAGAAAAAACTAACGGACAGTACCAAGAAAGGAGGGGGGTATCCATATTCATCAAAGACACACCACACTCTCAAGACTGGTGGCAACGACGATGGCATCCATCCAGGTGCAATTAAACTGCTCTGCAAATTGTAGCATGTTACAGGCCACCCTCACAAACTCAGGAAGAATTCATAAACTCAAATGCCATGGAACAACTAGTCACCATCCCCACAAGAGAAAACATAATATCTCTCATCATCATCATCACGAGAGACACAATGTTCCCTCACTGGTGAGATCAGATCACAACTGTCTCTGCTGGAGGTCCCTCATCCCACCCCCATAAAAAGGAAAAAGTAAGAACTTCATGGGACCTGAAGCACTTTTGTGTAAAAAATGGAATTCACTGACTACATCCCCGATAGGAAGGTATAGCCCTTAGTAGACGTTAATTATAACAGTAAACCTATTACTTGTAAGCCTACATAGATGGTGGTAGAAGAAAAAAAACCCTTGGGACACCAACAGTTTTACGATCAACTACAATGTTTTTTATACCATTTTCCTTTTGGTATAATTATGCCCTCGTCATATCATGTTGGCTTTCTGATGGTAAAATGTGTAGATATTACTTTAGTTACTTCAGTGGGCACCTATTTATTAAGTTTAATAAATTGGTGATCTAATGTTGTCAATCTTCATTTTATCCTTGACCTTTGGGACACGGTTCCGATCCTCGTACCATTCCAAAACTCTTGATCTAAGACTCTGCCCACAATACCGCTCTCCATATTACCCCAGATCTCGTTTGCTGCTCTTGTTGCAGAGATGCATCAGCCAGGTTCTCTCATCAGCTAAGTACATTTTTCATTGTTTTCCTTAGTTTTTTCATAGTTTCTTCTCTTTTTCCACTGTACAATTACTTAAATATTTATGTATTTTAAATAGTTGAATTTGTTTCTACCCACCATGCCTTCTTCCTTTTTTATCCCTCTCTCCCCAACACTTTGCTGTTCTCCTCTACCACTGTTTGTAGTCCTTCCCTTGTCTTTACTAGTTTTTATTTCATGTTCTTTGAACAAGTGAGTGTGTTGTTTTTACCTGGCGGTGTTCTCTACCATCATTTGTAGTCCTTCCCTTGTCCTTACTAGTTTCTATTTCATGTTCTTTGAATGAGTGAGTGTGTTGTTTTTACCTGGCGGTATTCTCCTCTATCATCATTTGTAGTCCTTCCCTTGTCTTTACTAGTTTCTATTTCATGTTCTTTGAACGAGTGAGTGTGTTGTTTTTACCTGGCAGTGTTCTTGTCTACCATTGTTGGTAGTACTGCCCTTTCCCTGCCTCTATTTGGTAGTTCTGGCCTACCATTGTTGGTAGCAGTTTCCTACCTCTGTGTGAGTGCCATCTGCTGACAATTGTTTTTCTTCTGTCAACATGGTGGATAAATCCAAAGGGACAACCAGGTTTAAGCAATGCCAGGATTGTAGTAGGAAGATGCCCAACAGTGATGGGCACTCTTCTTGTGTGTACTGCTTGGGCCTGGCACATTTTCAGCAAAACTGTACAATCTGTCATGCTTTGAGTCACTGGGCCCTTGTAGAAAGGAGAAACAACTTAATCTTAAAAGGTGTAATAAGACTTCATTTGAGGAGGCTTTATCCAAGCCTGACACATCTTCACCTTCCCCCCCCTCTTCTTCCTGTAAATCAGAACTGAGACAGAAGAGGAGTCATTTGCTGCTGGCCTCCCTATCGGCTTCAGCAGTCAAGAAGCACAAACCTTTCATTCCCACACCTCCAATGGAGCCAAAGTCTAAAACTAAGAAAATTATGGAACTGACTTCCTTGGCACCATGTGCTGTTAATACTTATGCACCACTGGACTCGGTGCCGGCCACCTCAGTACCAACAACTCTAACTTCCCCATCAGTACCAGCTCCACCTGTGATGCTCCCAGAAATTTTGGAACAAACAGCACCCTCAGTGCAGAAACCTAGTATAATCAATGTACCTAGGACAAGCTTTCAATTGACCTCTTTGTGGAACAGCTCTCAAGTCCATTCTTAGACAGACAGGAATCCCCTTAGGCTTCCCTACCCTTTATTTTAGAGTTCAAGTGAAGTCGACATTGTGAGGTTGGTGGATCAGCTCCTAGTGTCTAGGGGTCTTTCTGTCTCCCAGGCTCCACTCCTTTCTGGAGATGGGGCTTTCTCTCCCAGGACTCCACCATTTTTTCCTCCTCTAACCTCCTCTGAGGGCTTAGAGCTTAAAACTCCAGTTGCACCTTCTCTGGTGCCATCAGCCTTTCCCCCTTCAGTTCTAGGTTCTGCCTTGAGTTCCTTGGTTCCACTGGAACCAATGGACTTCTGGGGCCGTAGCTCTGTTGCCGGGTTAGAGGGTCTCGGATTGGCTCTACTTTTTTATTTGGAGTCATCCTTGACTCTTGAATTTTGGATGATGTGGGCTCTTCCTTGGCTCCTGCTTTGGCAGTAGGTTTCTTGGAGCAGGGTGGGACCATGGTTCCGAGATTATCCTTCTCAGTTCTGGGCTCCTATCCCTCTTCAGAGGGACCTGCCTTCCAGGTTATGGAGAGGGCAGTGGCCTCTGCAGGTTTTCAGCTGGCCCCTCCCGTATAGGAGTATTATCCTGGGACTCCCTCTTGCCCAAAGCTGCCACCAACCTCCACGCCTGGGCACCAAGCACCTAAGCTGCAGGATACCCCTGCAAAGGGCCCCTCTTCTTCTAAGTCCTCTTCAGGGATTCCTGCTGAGGGGATACCCCTGAAAAAGATGTGTAAGAGGAAACAGATTCCCCTGAAGAATCTATCACAGAAGACACGGACATCGATGATGGGGAGAGTTTCCCTTGGTCACCCTAAGAAGATATCTTCTTTGGCAACATTGTAGAAATACTGAAACATATTGATAACTGGAAGTTGAAAGACCCTACCACTGAAAAGTTGGTGTACC
>NC_056733.1:711176354-711198854 GCF_019279795.1 Protopterus annectens | reverse complement strand
AGGGTGGCCCAGTGTCGTTAAAGTTGGACGAGAAAGAACTAATGTGGCAATTGAAATTGAATGCCCTAGTTTTTCCAGGTCTTAATGATTCTGTTTCTATTAGAAGCATTTTAAAAATGAGGGCCCTTAAGAGATAATGGTAATATTGCATATTTGTATGTGTACGTATATATATATATATATATATATATATATATATATACATATATACAAGTTTATATTTATGTATATATATATATATATATATATATATATATATATATATATATATATATATATATGTATATATATATATATTTTGGGATTTTATAGTATGTTATGTATTAACTTGGACCATTAAGTTTAATATGTTGTAACACAGTTATATGTACATACATAGTTTTTTTGTATTGTAGCCCTTTAAATGGAGGCTTGGCTTTTATTGAAATGTGTGGTGATGTCAGTAAATTTTGGCTATAAGAGCTTTGGATAAAATTATTTTTGAATTTGTCTGATGAAGTTTGCTAACTTTCAGTAAACAAAAGCGCTTACAATAACTACCTTTTAGTCTCAGTGTGGTGTTTCCTCTTTTTGGCATTTTAGTTGGTCTGTTTCATATTTTTTGTGAAGTAGCTAGATGCCTCTCGGATTCCATTTGGAGAAACTGGAGCTCTTTCTGGCAATGAGTCATTTTAACCATGCCTTTTCTGACACCATGTTGCTCGTCCCTCTATGTACAGAAGCAAAGCAGGCAGGGTAGTTCATTTAGATGCTTTATTGCAGAGAAACACACCAGGATGGATAGCAGAATCATAAAATATAAATGGACTGATTAACAGATAGACGATATATACACATGCATGCTCATATCTCAACAGCTTACTACAAAATGGCAGTCAGACTTGCACGTGCTCAGTATTTCTACACTTGTGCAAACCCTTGGATAGCTTCTTAAAGATATATACACATACACTAACCTATACCCCTGATTAAAAAAAATAAACATTTCATTCTTGTGGTATGTAAAAACAATCCGCAAAAGTTTTGGGCAGGCATAAATAAACCTATTCACCCAGGGCAATGCACAACTCCTACCCCCTCAACTACCATCCAAAAACCTTCGGAAGACATTTGCATTTGAATGTTACTGCAAACTGCTGCGAGAACTACCCTGCCTTCTTTGTCTTCTGTACATAGAGGGATGAGCAACATGGTGTCAGAAACTAAACAGTTACAAGCTAACCAACTATCTCCCAGTTGCCCAAGTCCTAACACCGCAGAACCTAGTTCTCAACTCCTCTTTAACTTTCAACCAGTTTCCACATCACTTATCCATGCCCTAATCAAGAAACTAAAACCTATCACCCTTGCAGTGGATCTCCTCCCAGCTGAGTATCTACAAAAAGCTGTGGATGCCATAGCATACCTGATCTCTATCCTGATCAATAGAACTTTATCAGAAGCCACTATCCCCTCCATCTGGAAGACATCCCAAGTTGTTCCACTCCACAAAGGGGACATTTCCACTGAACCGTCAAATTACAGACCTATAACAATTTTGTCACCCCTGGCTAAAATTATGGAGAAGTGCATCCATAAACAACTCCTGAGCCATCTCATTCAGCACAATCTCCTGGCTAACTCGCAGCATGGTTTCAGACCATTCCACAGTACAACCACGACCCTCCTCTCCTTCTTCAATGTTATTAATCAAAACAGAAACAACAATAATCTTTCTTTTGTCCTCTTTTTTGATCTCTCCAAAGCTTTCTACATGGTCAACCACCAACTACTCATACACACACTTAAAACTATTCCCCTAGATGTCCAGGCTATCCAATGGTTTAAATCTTATTTGAGTGGTAGACAACAGGCTGTACTATGGCAGAACAAACTACCTTTCCTTCTACCTATCACCCTTGGGGTCCCTCAGGGCTCTATATTAGGACCCCTATTATTTTCTATCTTTATTAATGTCCTATACACAGTCATCCCAACAGCCACCTGCATTCAATATGCGGATGACTCCACTTTGATTTGCTTTGCCACCTCCACTTTAAGTCTACAGACTCTATCCCAAAATGTTTTTAATACTGTCAAAACTGACTCTGTAATCGACGTCTCCTATTAAATCCTAACAAAATGAAACTACTGCTTTTCTCTACCACTTGTAATACCTCCACTCCAACCTTTATTATAAAATTTAACAATGGTACTGTCATTGTCCCAGATCCCTGTACCAAATTCTTAGGTGTAACAGTTGAGAACCTCAAGTTTGATATGCATATTAATCAAACTATTAAAAAGTCAGTAAAAAACTTGGCTCACTATACAAGATCAAACCTTTCCTCACTCAACTAGCTAGAACAGTAATTGCTCATACAGATCTACTTTCCACCCTCCTTTATGCACCCCCTCTCTTCACGAACTTGAGTAAGTCTGACCTTAATAAACTCTCTAGCTGCTTTAATCATATTGCTAGATTTGCCACTGGAGCAGCATACAGGACACACCACTGTCTGAACCTAAAGAATCTAGGGTGGCTGAAATTGCCCATCTTCAGTACAATCAGCTAATAGTAGCACATACAATTCTCTACCAACCTGAAAACTCACCCATACTAACAAAAATTATCACTCAAACCTGAAAACACACCTGTACTTACAAAAATGATCACCCCTTACAGCAACCTCAAGACACTTCGCTCATCCAACAAATAACTAGTCCAAACCCTCAAAAGCAACAACTCATCTGCAGACACTCTATATGCCAACTGTGTTGGTAAAATATGGAACTCACTTCCTGCTGAGCTTACTTCAGAACCCATTCTAACCCAATTAAAAAAAATCTAAAACAGTACTTTAAAAGGCAATGGCTGTGTCCTTGCTGTAATCCTGACTAACTCTGGCAATATATAAACATGTCCTAAAGAGGTTTTTTGGCCACCCCTACATTGTTTCCTAATTGCTACTCTATAACAAATCAGATTTATATATGACAGAATGAATAACTTTTATCCTATGTATTGTATCTGTAACAGTGCTTTAACTTATTTAATGTAATAGTTTTTCGGGTCTATATTAGAACACTGAACATTTGAAATGTTGAGTGTTCTAATATTAACCCGTTTTCAGCAGACGCTGAAAATATCGAAGAAACAGAAAACCAAATTTTTTCCTAGGGAAAGAATTTGGTTGTCTGTTTCTGTTGCTTTGGTATTTTCAGCACTCTGGTGGAAAGTTACGGGTCGGGTTCAGGTAAGTGTGCAAGTGTGTGGACATGTGGGTTAGGGCGGGATAGGTGAGTTAGGGTTAGGGCGCGGGTCAGGTAAGTGTCCGATTGTGTGGACGTGAGGGTTAGGGCAGGATAGGTGAGTTAGGGTTAGGGCGCGGGTGAGGTGACTGTGCGATAGTGATGGACCTTAGGGTGTGGGTTAAGGTAAGTGGATAGTTAGTGGTGTATGTATAGTTTAGTGTAGTGTTAGGTGTAAGAGTTTAGGTGTATGTGTGTGGATTGCTGTTTGTTTGGTGTGCTTGTGATGTCCTTCAAGAATGCAACTGCAGTCCTGACATATGTGTTGTCCTGCCTCAGGCAGCCCTTCGGTCAGCCGGATTCCAAAGTCTGGGTCCGGCGTCGGCTGATGTCGCCTCTTCCCCGACGTCAGAGTGGCTGGGGTATAAAAGCAGCAGCCGACGCCATCTTCTTCAGTCTTTCTTGCCGCGCGGTACCCGAAGCAGAAGCAGTTCACAAGTGCCAGTCAGCCAGCTCCTGTGTTTTCAGATCCTAAGTCATCAAAAAGCTAAGTACCCCATTGGGGAACCTTTTCTTGCCTCAGCCGATGTCAGATAAAACTGCAAAAGTTAATAATTGCTTGTCTTGTGGTAAACAAATACCTCATAAGGACTTCCATTCTTACTGCCTTCCCTGCCTCGGCCCAGACCACGACGTCTCGGCCTGTGCTGCCTGCCCTTGCTTCAATAAGCGCACACTTAGGTGCCGGGCAGAATTTGCTGAAGACTTTTTTGGGGAAAATTACTGCTATATCATGCCGTCGGAACTACCGACAGCACATATTTCCAAAAAACGGAAGGACCGGGACTGACATTCGCGGCCCGCGACTTCCACCGACACCACGCTAAAGCCTAACGCGAGTGCATTGGTCTCTTCGGAGGCGGTAATTCAACCACTCCAGGACGACGACACCGCTTTACCGCACACTTCGGTCCCGGAGGCTACCCTGGTGCCGGTTGTTGATTTTCCTCCTGAAACTGAAGCCCAAGATTTGCCTGACACCATACCGGTGGACAAAGTTACTCCAGCACGTGGGGCAGCTAGGCCTCCTGTGTCTATGTCCATCAAGGCCTACACACGTGCTAAGGCTGCCAGCCAGGCTAAGTCTCACCCTCCTAAATCTTTTTCACAGGGTCCCACTTCTGATAAACAGATGATGACTTTAGCTGCAGATCTAATTTCTTTAATCAGGGGCTCTCAGGCTCATCCAGACAGAGGTTCTCAGCCGCCTTCAGACAAAAGGCCTAGGGTTGAGCAGGCAGTTACCCTTTCCTCAGATGAAGCCTATGGTGAGTCAGGCCATTCAGATTACCAGGAAGAATCCTTCCCGGCCTACGAGGATTCTGATGCTGATGAATCCATTCCCTCTGCCTCTCCTCCTGAGGATATTTCTTTCGGGGAAATTCTCCACTCCATGAGAGAGCATTTTCAGTGGCAGGACCAGGATTTCTCTGACTCCAAAAAGGCTTAGGACTTTCCTTAAGTTACCCCAGCACAGGCCTTTAGCTATACCCCCAGTGTTAGATGTATTGGATGATGTGTTCTCAGACTCCAGTACTTCTCCTGATTGTCTCCCTCCTGCTCCTGTCAAGCCAGACAGATATTACAGGGTTCCTGAAACTCATAAACATCTCTTTAAGGCCCACTCTGTTGATCTAGAAACTATTTCTCAGGGGCCCAAAGGAGTGGCCACTTCCATGGCCAAAAATCCTTTGCCCGCAGACAGGGAATCTAGGTCCCTGGATAGGTGGGGTAAAAAAGTTTATACCTCATCCACCCTTGCCATGAGGGCACTTAACTGTCTTTTTCATATGTTTCAGTATCAGGATTTCTTTATGAATGATTTGCAGAAAAAGTTAGCCTCTCCTGAGCCTTTAGATAGAAAGGCCTTGCAGGATTTGGTTCATAATACTCAGCAGGTTAGCAATCATTTTCTTCAGTGTGGTTATGATGCATTGGAAGCTTCATGTAGGGCAGCTATGACAGGGGCCGTCATACGTAGACATGCTTGGTTGAAAGAACAGACATTGCCAGATCATGTTAAAGTAAAGCTTCTAGATGCACCTCTGGAAAAAGACAAGCTATTTGGTGCTAATGCACAGGGTGTGTTGAAATCAATTGAGGAAAAGGCTAAATCAGTACAAACAGTCAAAGATTTCCTCCAGGTTCAGCCACCAAGGTTCAGTAGGAATTGGCCTTCGAAGAATTGGTCCTTTCCAGACACTGACAAGTTCCAAAGGGGAAAAAACAGGCATGCTCGAGGTAGAGGGCAATACCGAGGCTCCTACAGGGGCCGCCAATGGCAACCAACTAATCAGAGAAGTGGCGCAGGGACTTCTACTGCTCCACAGGGACAATCACAATGACTTGACTTTGACACCGCCGACCAAGGCTCAAAGAGAAGCACCTTTAGGCGGAAAGTTATCTTTATTTTCAAAAAATTGGCATGTTTTTACAAAGGACAAATGGATTTTGGACATAATAGACAAAGGTTACAGGTTCCACTTCCATACCTTACCAACAAGACAAGGCATGCCAAACCTGCCACAAAATCAAAGGGCAGAGGCACTCATACAAGTTTCAAAGCTGCTACAAATCAAACAATAGAAAAGGTTCCTCCTCAGGAACAAGGCCAGGGATTCTACTCAAGACTGTTCCTTGTTCCAAGAAAAGAAAAGCAATGGAGACCTATACTGGACTTGTCCGCTCTAAACACTTTTCTCATTGTGCCAAAATTCAAAATGCTGACGTTACAGCAACTTCTTCCCATGCTGGGCAAGGGGTCTTGGCTGGTTACTCTGGACCTCAAGGAGGCATACCTGCATGTCCCAATCAGACACAGCTGCAGAAGATACCTCAGATTTCTTGCAGGGTCAGAGCATTATCAATTCTCAGCATTGCCTTTTGGCTTATCTACTGCACCCAGAGTATTCATGAAATGCCTGGCATCAGTAATTGCATATTGCAGACTTCAGGGGGTACAAATATACCCTTACCTGGACGACTGCCTTATACAAGCGGACAGCAAGCAAGCCTTGATAAGAAACTTGGACTATGTCATTCACTTACTACAGGCTTTGGGATACACAGTCAACATTCAAAAATCAAGACTACTGCCATCCCAACAAATAATTTTTCTAGGAGCCAAACTGGACACAAACTCACAAATGGCTTTCCTCACAGAAGAAAAACAAGAACAATTACCAGATTACTTCAAAAGCCTAGCAAAGCACACCCAGATGACTGCAAGGAAAATCCTGCAGGCCCTGGGTTTCATGGCATCTTGCATTCTTCTGATTCCACTGGCAAGACTACACATGAGAAAACTACAATGGTACCTAAAAAGTTTATGGTCTCAACACAGCCACAACTTAGAAGCAATTATTCCACTCATTCCATGTCTACAAAAGGAATTTTTGTGGTGGGCACAAGCAAGCCAGCTAAACAAAGGCATGTCTTTCAACAAACCCCAAGCAAGCCAAACCATTACAACAGACGCCTCAGATCATGGATGGGGGGGGCGCACATGGAGGGCAGATGCATTCAAGGGCAATGGGCACCCCAAGAATTGCATCTGCACATCAATCAAAAAGAGATGTTGGCAGTGATTCATGCAATCGAGGCCTTCAGAAAATTTCTTCAGCAAGGTCATCTGCTAATAAAGACAGACAACACCACTGTTATGTGGTACATAAACAAACAGGGAGGCACCCATTCTTACCCCCTCTGCAGACTAACAATGACTCTTTGGGAAAAGTCCCTGAAACTGAACATACAGTTGCAATCCCAGTTTGTCCCAGGCAAGGACAATGTTTTGGCAGACAGTCTAAGCAGAAACATTATGGACCCGCACGAATGGATGTTGCATCCAGACATTTTTTCACAAATAACTCATGCATGGGGAAGGCCGGACATAGATCTCTTTGCCTCACACCTCAATCATCATCTGAAGAAGTTCTGCTTAAGGACACACCATCCTCAAGCCTGGAGAATGGATGCTCTCTCCTTCAGCTGGAATTCTCTAACAATCTATGCATTTCCACCTCTACCATTAATGACCAAGGTATTACTGAAGATCAAAGCAGAACAACTGAAAGGCATTTTGATAGCTCCAGACTGGCCAAGACAGCACTGGTATCCATTACTAAGGAGCATAACTCACACCAAGCCGTGGCTCCTGCCTCAATGGCCTCTGCTTATAACTCAGCACAATTACAGGACTGTTCATCCCAACCTGCAAACATTGCAACTGACAGCTTGGAGGGTTCCATGACTTCTCCCCATATCTCTCTCTCCAAAAAAGTTCAAGATATCTTACTGGAAGCACGCAGGCCTTCCACCAGAAAAACTTATTCAGCCAAATGGAAGAGATTCAACATCTGGAATGCCAACAAGGGTCAGGATGCATCAGTAATGAGCATCCCACAGATACTAGAATACTTGGCAGAAATGCTTCATAATGGACTTTCATATTCTTCCATAAAAATACACGCTTCAGCAATTTCAGCAAAATACAACTGTGATCCACCTGTGTTTTCACATCCTTTGCTAAGACAGTTTCTAAGAGGGATAAAGAATATTAAACCTCCAAGAAAACCACCAGTGCCTGCATGGGACCTCAACTTCGTCTCGGAAAAATTAACTCTTCCGCCTTTTGAGCCAGCAGCATCTTCAGAATTGCAATTTCTCTCCTGGAAAACAGTTTTCCTGTTGGCAATTACTTCAGCAAGAAGAGTCTCGGAGATACAGGCCCTCATGGCAGTACCTCCATTTCTCATTTTCCATCAGGACAGAGTCTCTTTAAGAACCAATCCTTCATTCATGCCAAAAGTGATATCCAGGGTTTCTCTAAATCAAGCAATTCACCTGCCTACTTTCTTTCCCAATCCTCAAAATAAAGGAGAAAAGCTTCTGCACACTTTGGACATACACAGGCAATTGCGCTACTACTTGGACAGAACAAAGGCCAACAGAAAGTCTGACCAACTATTTGTAGCTTACGCTGCTGGAGTACAAGGAAAGGCAATTTCCAAACAAACAATTCCAAAATGGATTGGAACCTGCATCAGATTCTGCTACTCTTTCCATGGAAAAGGTGTGCCAGCCAATATCAGGCCACACTCCACCAGAGCTACAGCTACCTCCACAGCCTTTCTAAGAGGGGT
This sequence comes from Protopterus annectens, assembly GCF_019279795.1. Classification (NCBI taxonomy): domain Eukaryota; kingdom Metazoa; phylum Chordata; order Ceratodontiformes; family Protopteridae; genus Protopterus; species Protopterus annectens. The sequence goes on along the minus strand of NC_056733.1, from coordinate 711,190,419 downwards.
GACTACAAAGGACATTCTAGAAGCTGCTACAAGGAGCTCCGTGCATACATTTTCCAAACATTACAACCTGCCTTTATATTCCAGATCCCGAGCAGGCTTTGCTTCTGCAGTCCTGCAGGGCATTTTAGCTACACCATCCTTATCTTAGATCCTACCACCCCCAGCTTGGCTATGGTATTCAACCCATATGTCAGGACTGCAGTTGCATTCTTGAAGGACATAGTACAGTTTTGTATCTACCATAAATGTAGATGTCCGATAGATGTGCAACTGCAGTCAGGTTTTCCCTCCCTCCTACCCCTCTGTTATTCTCTTTTTTAGGGTCCACTCCCCCTTTTTAAAATTAGCTGGGGATATCTGTTATGGTGTATCTGTTTATTACTGTTGTGCATGTCTGGAATTTTTATCCATACTCTAAATTTAGCCTTCCTTGGAGGGCACCTGGCATCTGGGGCAAGAAACACTGAAGAAGATGGTGTCGGCTGCTGCTTTTATACCCCAGCCGCTCTGACGTCGGGGAAGAGGCGACATCAGCCGACGCTGGACCCAGACTTTGGAATCCGGCCGACCGAAGGGCTGCCTGAGGCAGGACAACCCATATGTCAGGACTGCAGTTGCATATCTATTGGACATCTACATTTATGGTAGGTACAAAACTGTACTTTGTGTGTATGTGTTTTGGAACAGCAATTTTTTTCCCCTAGGAAAAAATTTGCTGTTCTGAATGTTTGATGTTTTGTATTTTCGATTGCTAGGGTTCGATATTAGAACAGTCGACATTTTGAATGTTCAGTGTTCTAATATAGACCCTAGTTTTTCTGTTTTCAGGTATGGAGCTTTTCTCCCCAGGCCTTTGCTGAAAATGGACATGTATCCATTGGGACTATCCCGTCAACAAATGTAAATTAAAATAAATAAATAAAATAAATTTATGCATTTATTTATTTATGTGCTTACATTTTGTTAAAAGAATAAGTGAACTGATCTGAGGAGCATTTTCAGCCACAACCCAGGCTGCAATGGCAGTAACACAAATGACAATCAGAGATAAAAAGATGTCAAACACGTGGCAATACAACAAGTAATTAACAATGATTACATCAGGAACATAGCAAACAACTAAGTAATTAAACGTTTAAGATTGCTTGACCACTTACAACTACTTAGAAGTCAGTTGTGTCCAGTTGTGCCATAACACACCCAGAATGTTTACTGTTTATCGATCCTGCAGCAACAATTATGTACTACCTTTAGACTGAGGAAAATTCTAGAACTGACTCTCTGATGTGGGCTGTTGTGTAATTAGACTGACCTTACCTTAATAAATTCATCTGGCTTGACCTTTAGCTCACTTATTCTCATAAAATGACTGCAGCCATCTCAAAGGTTCACACAGCTGATTAGTGGCTGAGTACACACACTGCTACCCTCTGCCCAAAACCTGATCTGATCCTGTCTGTAGTCGGCTGTCACCCCCCCCAACACACACACACGCACACACACACACACACACACACACACACACACACACACACACACACACACACACACACACACACACACACACACACACACTGCTATGCAATGCCAAACACTGAATGTAGCTGTCTGCACCTTCTTGCACATACTTCACAGTTATGTTTTATGATAAACATGGTTGGCTGATCATTAATAAACTATTACCTTGGACCTAGAACTTCAAAAAATATGGCTTGAAGTCTGTTTCAACCTTACATGTAGGGATGATGTCATCTCACTCCAGTCAGCAGACTGCCATTTTCTTTCCCTTGAAGTGCTGAAAGTATGTTTCTCTGTGGAGTGTATTTTCCCTCTTGCGTTGATTAATTGCTTGCAAATTGAAAGTTGCTTGCTGGCATGTAAAAGGTGCTCTAAGAAAGTTAGGCAAAGAAAGAACTCACAAGAGTTTAAGAACAAAGCCAAGTATTGTCATACAACAACCCTATTGTGGGCTACCATCTTGTTCAGACCATGTATCATGTTTGCTTGTGCTTTATGTAAAGGCAGTTACTGCATGTCAACAGACAACCTCTCAGTTAACCATCTGTGATACTGCAAGGTAATCAAAGCAAAAGAAAGGTAAAGAATTCCTCAACCTCCTTTGTAACCCTGACAACTTTTAATAGCAATAGTTAAGGCACTGGTGTGTGTATAAAATAAAAAAAAAATCTGTTATACACTCAATACAAAAAAAAACAAAAAAGCAGAGGCAATAAATTCATACAAATGCCTATAAATCACAACAGATTACATCTGATACAGCAACAGACCAAACTCATGTGTGGAAACTGGGAAAAAAAAAAAAACAATGCCACTTCTCACTGTCCAGCAAATGTATGTATTTCCCCCGGAAATGAAATCTGTTATGTATTTTCATCTCAAAATAGTAAACACCTATGTCACAAACAAAAGATTCACTTTAAATGATTCTAAAGTCATGTATCTTTGTTCTGCTTACTGCATAATTTAGTCCATGGTCTCATCCCATCTAGTCAGTATCACACACCTTCCTAATCACCAATATGTCCTGCAGTGCGTTCAACTATGTAACTAATATAAACATATATAATATCTTCCCCCATATTTGGAATATATAGCCTATTTTTCGTTTTGCACTGTATATTAAAAAAGTTATAAAACTTGTTTCAAGAAATGATTGCACTATCACCCAAATGATGTGCTACCCCAATTAACAATTTAAAACAAAATAAAATTACATAGATAAAACATGCAGATTAGTGCAGTGCTGTATAAGGTTGCACATCAGACTGGTTAAATTCAAAGCATGCCTATCTATGCATTAAACTTCCTGTTTTGTTTACTACAGCATTCCAAACCTTTATCTATCTCTCAAATCTTTATCCAGCTCAGGTTATTGTGTGCTTGCCTGTGTCTCAGGGATTTTTGGGAAAAGGTCCACTCTCAGTATAGCAGAAAAGTTGTTAAATTCAGCTTGCTATTCTAAAGACCTAAAACGCTTGTCTTGTTTCCCAGATATCCACATACTTGACCCCTACAAAACTATTTTTTTTTTACTTTCTGTATCCTGAACCTCTTAAGCATAGAACAATAGCCAGAATCGTAAACCCTTGATAGCCTTTTTTTCATTTGACAGCTGGAACTGTTAATTATTTTGCACTGCGCTGTGCTTGGTAAACAGTAGTACCCACTTATGCAATAAGAGCTGCACTTTTGCAGCATAAATTAAAGGACATTCATGTCCAAGAGCACTGTATGGCAAAATAACTTAGAATATGTGCACAGCATTTAAGGTCCTGTTCTATCCGAAATTTCTGTTCTTACTAGCTGACTACACTTTTTTCTAACCATTTCATGGACCTCAGTCTTCTTATATGATGAAGTCCTGTGAAATTACCTTTCACTGTGAGTTTCACATCCCAAATGTAGTTATAATACTTTATATCTGTTAAAACTTATGTGATGGGCAACATAAATGGTCAATGACACTTGGCCCTGTCTAAAACAGTAAAAGAGACATTAGATGGTTTTATATACACATCTACACACACACACACATGCACGCACGCGCACACACACACACACACACACACACACACACACACACACACGCGCACGCCCACACGCGTGCACTCACACACACACACACACGCACAGAGTTTTATAAAGATCATAAGTTTTGTATTTCTCAAAGTACCTCAACAACCAAGCAACACGGACAGAACTGTCTGGCCTCGTATTGAAGCTGACATCTAGATGAATAAAATGGCTGCTGAGAATTTTGGTGTACTTTGAATGCTGATAAATGAATAAAGTGCCACCGACTGCTGGAGACAAACTGGATGAAGTTAATAGTTTATTAGATAATCCACAAAGGTCACGTCAAACACGTCAAACAAGTTAGCATTAACGCCTTAAATACAACTGCGTTTTCGTCCTACTACACTGACTTCTTCAGATAACCTCTGACTAAAAACTAAACCTTTTATACATAAATTAGATAAGTTAACCAATCACACAAATACATTAATTAAGAAAGCTGAATTACTAGGTTCCTTTAAGACCCTTTACTATTTAATCAGTAGAATTGAACTAAAACCTTTTTTAAAAAACTAAAACCATTTGATATAAAAATCAATTTGTGGTCTTTAATAACACTTTTTTACCATGAATAAATAGTATAAATAAATACTCTTAAATAATAAAAAATACTAGAATGAGTATAAAATAAGCATAAAATAAAAATAGCCTCACATCTGCTGGTTATGTTACAAATTGCATATTAAAAACTTTATAATTTTCCTGCTTTCAATTTTAAAAGTGGTACAATAGAAATAAATTCATTAAGACCTGGGGGGGTGATGGCATCAAGAGAAATTTGCCACCATAATTCCCTAAATTCCAAATTCTCTTCCCACAAACCACCCCTCACATCTTTCTTAACTTGTTCTAAAACCATAAAATAGAATTTTGCATTGGGACAGACCATGGTGTGTTTATATAAAGCATTTGTTTCCTTTCGTATTGATATTTCATATTTATGCTCAAAAATTCTCCTTTTTAATAATCTCTCTGTTTTTCCCACATAGAAACAGTTACATTCTGAGCATAAACCTATGTAAACCACTCCCTTGGTCTCACAGTTAAAATAATCATTACTAATAATCCACCTCTGTCTACTTTCTAGGAAGACTTTGTCAGCGTCAATAATGTTACTACATTGTACACAATGCCCACATTTAAATGTACCCTTTCTAATCCTAGTTGATTTACAAGGGCCTTTATGTTCCAACAATTTCTTAAAAGAATTTGAATTCTTATACACAACATTGCAACTAACTCTATTAATTAATTCCAAGTCCGTCAAACTAATGAATCTGGCCCATTCTTTTTCAACAACCTTTTTTGTAATATTATTATTAAAGGCATTGTATTCAAGAACTAATGCTTGCCTATAATCAGGTTGATTAGTAGAAGGGGGGATAGGGCTCAATGAAGAATTATGAATTACATTAATAAAGGTCCTATTTCCAAGGATGGGTTTAAATCTACCTTCTCTCCCATCCATTACCTCATTCTTAATTTTATCAATGAATTCCTGGGGATATCCTCTTTCTAAAAACATTTTACTAAGTAAATTACATTCGTCCATAAAGTCAGTGTCAAGGGTGGTCATACGACTTCCCCTGACAAATTGTCCCTTCACAATATTCTTTTTACAATAATAAGGATGTGCACTTTGATAGTGTAGAAATGAATTACAAAAGGTGGGTTTTCTAAATATTCTAGATTCAAATCTACCATTCCTCTTGTATATTTCCACATCCAAAAATTGTAACTTCTCAGGGGAAATATTAAAAGTAAATTTAAAAAATTTTGTTGTTTCACTTAAATATATCTTAAATTCTTCTAACTTCGTACTACTCCCTGTCCATAAAATTACTATATCATCCAGGAATTTTCGATATAATTTCCAACATGACTGGAACTTGGATTCTAAAACATATGTTTCCTCCCACCAGGACAACACCAAATTAGCATAGGTGGGGGCACAGGCTGCACCCATTGCAACACCCCTAACTTGTTTATAAAACTCCCCACAAAAATTTAGGAAGTTATACTTAAGGACTAGGTCCATTAGTGATACACATACCACTTTATCATTATGTGACAATGTGTCATTTTGAAACACAGTCTCCTCAAACATTTCCATTCCTTCCAAGTGGGGGATACTGGAAAACAGATCCACAATATCAATAGTAACAAACACCAAATTATTACAAAAAGACTCCTCAGTAATAACTTCAAGAAAGTCCCAAGAATCCTTTAAAATAGATTCTTTCTTAATCCACGAATCTTTTAACTTGTTATCAATAAACTTAGCCAGGCCCTGTGTTTTCGAGCCACAAGCTGAGACAATGGGTCTTAACGGGGGGTCCCCTTCATTCTTGTGAATCTTAGGGATCCCAAAAATGGTAGGGACTCTGGGTTTGTCAATTTTTAAAAAATCAAATGCTTTTTTATCATATAACCCTTCAAAAAACATGTCTTTCAAACAAATATCAATTTTATTATATGCAATGTTTACTTCATTAATAGACACGTTAGTATATCCTTCTTCGTTCATTAAAATTTCATTCATTTTACCTTCGTATATATTATCCATTAAGACCACCCCTCCCCCTTTATCAGGTTTCATAATTCTGATCTCATGATTGTCTCTTAAAGTATATAAAACATCCCTTTCTTTGTTACTCAGATTAGGCCTAAACCCCACTTTCTTAAACTTGTTTCTTAGTTCTTTTTCCATTAAAATTTCTAAATTTTTCAATTGTGGATGCAGGGGTGGGTTGAATACAGTTCTTCTCCTCAATTGTGGATTAAATACATCTCCCCCAGGAGGTAATAATAAACCCAAATTAAGTTTTCTTAAAAAAAGCTTTATATCTAACAAAGATTGTGTAAGTTCACCCTTTTTGTAAGGTATAAATTTAAAACCTTTCGAAAGCAGGCTAAAATGCTCTTTTTCTAGTAATATATTGCTAAAATTATAAATACTAAACTCATTAAAAGTGTGCTTTGAATGTTGAACTTCAGTTTGTTAAGAAGTCATTAAAATAGCAGTTAACTTATTCACTGCAACCAACTATATAACATTTTAAGACTGAATCTAAACAGCAATACTGCTGTGAAGCTGGTTATGGTGAATCGTGATGCTATTTATACTTCTATAGTAAAAGATTCTAGAAAAAACTCATTTGTACTGTGACTGTAATTTGTCAAAAGCTCAGGATTTATATATCAGAAATGAGAATGCGATTTTCCAGGTCTTCTGTGGAAGCAGAGGTATCTTACAGTGAAACTACTTCTGAGCTGTTTGTTGGCATTGTCTGTAGTGACTAGTTCTGTCTGTAGTGACTAGTTCAGTTCATCCTGCATAGTCTACCTTGGTGATATTACTACCATGTACAACCACATATTCGCACTTTGCTTCCTTTGTATATTCGCTCTTGCTTAGTCTGTCTTATGTGTCATGCCAAGGTCTTAGCTGATACCATTCCCCAAAGTGGTTAACAGACAGACAGACATACAACACTTGTCTTCTAAATACAACTCCCAGTGACTGAAAATATTTTTAGGAGTTTACCTTTTAACGACTGAATCCGTTCCAGCAGGCCACTAATAGCAACATCTTGAGATATGCAGTAAGTGACAATTTGTAAGAATTCTTGTGCCAAAAAAGATGGCTGTTGGAATACAAAAAAAAATAAAATAAAGTAAACTTAACTTTTTTAATCTTTCTTTCAAATTACATGCATATTACATATCAGCCCACTAAAATTGTTTCTATTTGTATTCATATTTGATAAAATCAGGCGACAGTTAAACTGTCCGTGTAGAAGCTGAACTGTAGAAGACCAACACAGCAGTCACCTTGGTATTACAACTCTTTTGCAAGATTATCAATCCCATCTGCCATATTTCACTTCCTTTCCTTTGCTTCATGAAAAATAATGTCATCTGATTGCAAATGATGTTCATTTTCAATTCCTAGTTTAGCTTTTCCCATCTGATAAGTCTACTACAAACACTTCTTTCCTGTAATTTCAACTCCCCCAACTCTTAGCACAGAATGTACCAGGCAAACTCCCTTTTTGAACATCAATATCCCATATTCCACATTTCACACTTCCTTAAAAAAATGGCTCTGTTCATTTTCCTTTTACCTGTTCCAAGGAGCTGGCCTGACTTCTCTTCATATTACAATGCACAGTCTTACTATACCGTGACACACCAGCCTAACTATACTATGACACACCAGCCTTACTCTACTGTGACACACCAGCCTTACTATACTGTGACACACTAGCCTAACTATACTGTGACACACCGTCCTTACTAAACTGTGACACACCAGCATTACTATACCATGACACACCAGCCTAACTATATCGTGACACACCAGTCTTACTATACCGAGACAGACCAGCCTTACTATACTGTGGCATACCAGCCTAACTATACTGTGACACATCAGCCTTACTATGCTGTGACACACCAGCCTAACTATACTGTGACACACCGGCCTTACTATACTGTGACACACCAGGATTACTATACTGTGACACATCAGCCTAACTATACTGTGGCACACAAGTCTAAATATAGTGTGACACATCAGCCTAAATATACTGTGACACACCAGCCTTACTATAGTGTGACACACCAGCCTTACTATAGTGTGACACACCAGCCTAACTATACTGTGACACACCGGCCTTACTGTACTGTGACACACCAGCCTTACTATACTGTGACAAACCAGCCTAACTATACCGTGACACACCAGCCTAACTATACCGTGACACACCAGCCTTACTATACCGAGACAGACCAGCCTTACTATACTGTGGCACACCAGCCTAACTATACTGTGACACACCAGCCTTACTATAGTGTGACACACCAGCCTAACTATACTGTGACACACCAGCCTTGCTATACCATGACACAACAGCCTAACTATACCATGACACACCAGCCTTACTATACTGTGACACACCAGCCTAACTATACTGTGACACAACAGTCTAACTATAGTGTGACATACCAGCCTAACTATACTGTGTTGGACCAGTATAACTATACTGTGACACACCAGCTTTACTACAGTGTGACACACCAGCCTAACTATGGTGTGACACACCAGCGTAACTATACAGTGACAAACCAGCCTAACTATATCATAACCCACCAGCCTAACTATACCGTGACACACCAGCCTAACTATACTGTGACACATCAGCCTTACTATACTGTGACACACTAGACTTACTATACTGTGACACACCAGCCTTACTATACTGTGACACACCAGCCTTACTATAGTGTGACACACCAGCCTTACTATACTGTGACACACCAGCCTTACTATACTGTGACACACCAGCCTAACTATACTGTGACACACCAGCCTAAATATAGTGTGACACATCAGCCTTGCTATAGTGTGACACACCAGCCTTACTATACTGTGACACACCAGCCTAACTATACTGTGACACACCAGCCTAATTCTACGGTGTTACACCAGCCTTACTATACCGAGACAGACCAGCCTTACTATACTGTGGCACACCAGCCTAACTATACTGTGACACACCAGCCTTACTATACTGTGACACACCAGCCTTACTATACTGTGACACACCAGCCTTGCTATACCATGACACAACAGCCTAACTATACCGTGACACACCAGCGTAACTATACTGTGACACACCAGCCTTACTATACTGTGACACACTAGCCTATCTATACTGTGACACACCGGCCTTACTAAACTGTGACACACCAGCCTTACTATACTGTGACACACCAGCCTAACTCTACTGTGACACACGGCCTTACTATAGTGTGACACAGCAGCCTTACTATACCGTGACACACCAGCCTAACTATACCCTGACACACCAGCCTAACTATACTGTGACACACTAGTCTTACTATGCTGTGACACACCAGCCTAATTATACTGTGACACACCAGCCTAACTATACTGTGACACACCAGACTAACTATACTGTGACACATCGGCCTTACTATACTGTGACACAGCCTAACTATACTGTGACACACTGGTCTTACTATACTGTGACACACCAGCCTTACTATACCGTGACACACCAGCCTAACTATATCGTGACACACCAGTCTTACTATACCAAGACAGACCAGCCTTACTATACTGTGGCACACCAGCCTAACTATACTGTGACACACCAGCCTTACTATACTGTGACACACCGGCCTTACTATACTGTGACACACCAGCCTTACTGTACTGTGACACACCAGCCTAACTATACTGTGACACACCAGCCTAAATATAGTTTGACACATCAGCCTAACTATACTGTGACACACCAGCCTTACTATAGTGTGACACACCAGCCTAACTATAGTGTGACACACCAGCCTTACTATACTGTGACACACCAGCCTTACTGTACTGTGACACACCAGCCTAACTATACTGTGACACACCAGCCTAAATATAGTTTGACACATCAGCCTAACTATACTGTGACACACCAGCCTTACTATAGTGTGACACACCAGCCTAACTATAGTGTGACACACCAGCCTTACTATACTGTGACACACCGGCCTTACTATACTGTGACACACCAGCCTAAATATACCATGACACACCAGCCTTACTATACTGAGACAGACCAGCCTTACTATACTGTGGCACACCACCCTAACTATACTGTGACACACCAGCCTTGCTATACTGTGACACACCAGCCTAACTGTACCATGACACACCAGCCTAACTATACTGTGACACACCAGCCTTACTATACTGTGACACACCAGCCTAAATATACTGTGACACACCGGCCTTACTATACTGTGACACACTGGCCTTACTATACTGTGACACACTGGCCTTACTATACTGTGACACACCAGCCTAACTATACTGTGACACACCGGCCTTACTATACTGTGACACACCAGCCTTACTATAGAGTGAAACACCAGACTTACTATACTGTGACACACCAGTCTAACTATACTGTGACACACTAGCCTTACTATACCGTGACACACCAGCCTTACTATAGTTTGACACACCAGATTTACTATACTGTAACACACCAGCCTTACTATACTGTGACACACCATCCTTACTATACTGTGACACATCAGCCTAACTATACTGTGACACAATGGCCTTACTATACTGTGACACACCGGCCTTACTGTACTGTGACACACTAGCCTAAATATACTGTGACACACTGGCCTTACTAAACTGTGACACACCAGACTAACTAAACTGTGACTCACCAGCCTAATTATACTGTGACACACCGCCCTTATTATACTGTGACATAGAAGCCTTACTATACCGTGACACACCAGCCTAACTATACCGTGACACACCAGCCTAACTATACTATGACACACTAGACTTAATATACTGTGACACACCGGCCTTACTATACTGTGACACACCAGCCCTACTATACTGTGACAAACCAGCCTAACTGTACATTGACACACCAGCCTAACTATACTGTGACACACCAGCCTTACTATACTGTGGCACACCAGCCTTACTATACTGTGACACACCAGCCTCACTATAGTGCGACACACCAGCCTAACTATACTGTGACACACCACCCTTGCTATACCATGACACAACAGCCTAACTGTACCATGACACACCAGCCTAACTATACTGTGACACACTAGTCTTACTATACTGTGACACACCAGCCTAATTATACTGTGGCACACCGGCCTTACTATACTGTGACACACCAGCCTAACTATACCGTGACACACCAGCCTAACTATACTGTGACACACCGGCCTTACTATACTGTGACACACCAGCCTAACTATACTGTGACACACTAGCCTTACTATACTGTGACACACCAGCCAAACTATACTGTGACACACCAGCCTAACTATACTGTGACACACCGTCCTTACTATACTGTGACACACCAGCCTAACTATACTTTGACACACCGGCCTTACTATACTGTGACACACCTGCCTTACTATACTGTAACACACCAGCCTAACTATACTGTGACACACCGGCCTTAATATACTGTGACACACCCCGCCTTACTATAACGTGACAAACCAGCCTAACTATACCATGACACACCATCCTAACTATACCGTGACACACCAGCCTTACTATACAGAGACAGACCAGCCTTACTATACTGTGGCACACCAGCCTAAATCTAGTGACACATCAGCCTAACTATACTGTGACACACCAGCCTTACTATAGTGTGACACAGCAGCCTAACTATACTGTGACACACCAGCCTTACTATACTGTGACACACCAGACTTACTATACTGAGACAGACCAGCCTTACTATACTGTGGCACACCACCCTAACTATACTGTGACACACCAGCCTTGCTATACTGTGACACACCAGCCTAACTGTGCCATGACACACCAACCTAACTATACTGAGACACACCAGCCTTACTATACTGTGACACACCAGCCTAACTATACTGTGACACACCAGCCTTACTATACCATGACACACCAGCCGAACTATATTGTGACACACAGTCTTACTATACCAAAACAGACCAGCCTTACTATACTGTGGCACACCAGCCTAACTATACTGTGACACACCAGCCTTACTATACTGTGACACACCAGCCTTACTATACTGTGACACACCTGCCTTAATATACTATGACACACCAGTCTAAGTATACTGTGACACACCAGCCTTACTATACTGTGACACACCAGCCTTACTATACCATGACACACCAGCCGAACTATATTGTGACACACGGTCTTACTATACCAAAACAGACCAGCCTTACTATACTGTGGCACACCAGCCTAACTATACTGTGACACACCAGCCTTACTGTACGGTGACACACCAGCCTAAATATAGTTTGACACATCAGCCTAACTATACTGTGACACACCAGCCTTACTATAGTGTGACACACCAGCCTAACTATAGTGTGACACACCAGCCTTACTGTACTGTGACACACCAGCCTAACTATACCGTGACACACCAGCCTTACTATACTGAGACAGACCAGCCTTACTATACTGTGGCACACCACCCTAACTATACTGTGACACACCAGCCTTGCTATACCGTGACACACCAGCCTAACTGTACCATGACACACCAGCCTAACTATACTGTGACACACCAGCCTTACTATACTGTGACACACCAGTCTAACTATACTGTGACATGCCGGCTTTACTATACTGTGAACGCAGGTTTATTAATTAAATAAAAAGCGTTTTCGCTGCTAACCACATACAGCAGCTTCTTCAGAAAGATACAAACAGTAAAAAACGCGCTACAAGTTTTAAACATCCTAGGGAGGTGTGTCCAAAAGCATCACTTCCTGGTTTAGCGCGAAATCTAAAAAATCATTATTAATTCAATAACCATGTCAGTCAAACGCCAAAAAAATATTAGTAAAAAGTAAAAAATTCTTTTCACAAGTTTATCTCCTAAAATAATTAAAATTTAAGTACTGTTTCATGACTTATGTAACTACATTAAAGGGGAACTATCATACTATTATTAAATACAACTTGAAAGTAGTGCTATCATAATTAATACATTTAGTAAAAAAATTGTATAAAACATGTTCAATAAAGGGTGTGTACAATAATATGTGCAATAAAAAACATGTAATAAAAAATAAAAAATAATATATAATATATGTATATATATATATATATATATATATATATATATATATATATATACAATAATACCTAACTTCCACTACAGATTTTACCTAGAATAACTTCTCATTTTAAGAACTGCCGAAATATTGCAGTTCTCGTTTAGACCAGGGTTATTAAAAGCATCAAGTTTTATTTGCCATTCAAGTTCCCGTAGTTCAAGCATAAGTGACAAAGGGCCTCCTCTAATACTACTAGGTAGATGGTCTATTCCCATGAATCCAAATTTATGATTTGGATAATTGTGAATGTGTTTGGCAAGAGCATTTTCTAGTTTATGGTTCCTAATAGCGTAAATATGCTGGTATATACGCTGACGGAACTTCCGATCCGTCTTGCCAATGTAAAATGCTGAACAACATTCACAAAGGGCAACATAAACTATGGATCGAGTGTCACAATTAATTTTATGGTTAATGTAATATTTTCTCTTCCTAACATAGAAAGATTCACCTACTTTTATTAAGTTACAGAAATTGCAAGCTCCACATGTCGAAGAACCTTTATTTCTATGAAATTGAACCCCAGTAGGTTTAGTTTGTAGCAACTCCTTAAGATTTTTTCCTTTTTTAAAAACAACTTTTGGAAAAGGACCTAACTTTTCAGATAGGAATAAGTCATTACTGATGAAATGCCAGTTTTTAGAGATGACTTCACAGATGTACCTTGAATCCCTACTAAAAGTAGTAATGAAACTAGTAGGGAACGTGACTTTGTTATGCAAACTAGTTGTTGATAGATCAGAAACACCTTTGTTAA
>NC_056733.1:711087152-711175854 GCF_019279795.1 Protopterus annectens | reverse complement strand
ACCAGTTGTCCTTCAGTGAGACCTTCTGTAGGATTGTCAGTGATCCTCACCAACACTCACTTGTCCACCCCTTTCATAAGTAAATCCGAAGAGTGTGATAGCTTGGGACCACTTGATGGTTGATCTGACATCTCCACAATTTTGCCTAGGGTTTTTTAGCAGGCACCCATTTGTGCATGGATCATTTAGGCTCACTCATGACCAGAGGTTATGTTGTTAGTCCAAGTAGCATGTGGACAGCCTTCGTCGATGCCAGACTGCTCAAGAAGCAACCAGGTTTAGGGAGATCTGCCTTCAAACATGGGATCAACTGAACAATATTTATGTCAGATGATCTTTCATGCTTCGACAGGTGAGATATTGTCCCATAAATTTCCTTTAGACCCTGTTCTGGAGTGCTACATATCTGTTGAAATGAATAGTGCAGGTTTATCATCTTGAAGTTCACGTACGACGGGGTACCATTCCCAAGATGCATTTTGCTGTTAGGCTGTTCACTGATGTCAATCAGTGGTTCATTCAGCAGGATAATTACTATCTTTAGGGTGATGAAATTGCATCCTCTGCCGATTTGGCAATGTCGTAGGCAGTGAATTTTGTCATTGTGTACAAATCAAGCTTCTAGAATGCCTCCAAGTTCTAATAAGAGGCTTGTGTTGTCTTTGGTAGGCAATTTTCTCTCAAAGTGGCTTAAGTTTTAGAACTTTTACTTGAGCTATAGAAGCCTTCCCTCTAATATCTTTGTCTGCACTTCTCTGTGTACATTTTATAAGTCCACACGGCATTTCTTGTAAAGTCTGACTTTAGTGGATTGCTGATCATGTTCTTGGAGATGTACGTAGAGGGCCTTTATTGCAGTCAATTGTTGGGATGTGGTTCCATTAAGTGGTGGATATCATTGTGTGGGTGTAAAGTCGCTTGAAATTTTATGTGTCTTTTGTTTGTGGTGGTTGTGGGCATATGTCATCCAAACGGTGATCTAGTTATGCTCAGATCTAATGGATTGTATATGACTTTGGAACATATTGTTAAACATCAATGCAGGTCAAGTATTTATCTCCAACATACAAGTATAGAATGACAGTTGTCCTAAGCTTGTAAAAGATTCCAGAACTTGGGCTAGTGACTCTGAATAGTGAGCTATGTTTGTAGTTGAGTCACTAATATGATAGGTGTTCTGTCATCATGCATCCTCAGTGTTTTCAGTGAATGTTGTGGTGTTCCTGTGTGATTGTGGAGTGTGTTTTGTACAGAGACAGTTGTATGCAGTTAGCCAATGGATAGAACTTGCATGTGTTTCTGATACTTCAATGATACAGAAAAATTTCAGAGGTTTCCCTTTACCTCAAATAATGCTGATGTCATCCACTATACATTGGTCTGCAGTCATGTAAAAGTAATACTTTTGCTGTGGCATTTTCACGGCAGTCAACTGGACGTGTGTGTGTGTGTGTGTGTGTGTGTGTGTGTGTGTGTGTGTGTGTGTGTGTGTGTGTGTGTGTGTGTGTGCGAGCTGTTGTTTGACATTACAGAGAGTATTTTGCACCAGCATGTGGAACACTGTTATATTCTCCTCAAGAGACACTCTTGATATCATCAGTTATAAAGTGTTGTCTGAGACACACCAAGTTGGACTTGAGCTGTGGTGCTTACATAAAGTACTGGGTTCTGTAGTTATTGTATTTAGATGGGTAGGGGTTCTATTCTCACTGCAGTCAAGTGTTTGTGTGTGTGTGTGTGTGTGTGTGTGTGTGTGTGTGTGTGTGTGTGTTGGAGAAAGCTGTTGCTTGACATTACCTAGATCATTTTACACCAGGATGTGGGACACTGTTATATTCTCCTTAACAGACACTACTGATGTGGCTTTACGCATACCCTCGTGTTATATAGTTGCCTCTCTAGTAGTGACACATGTGGGACCCCATTATTTAGTAAACTATACCTCTGTCTAGTAGTGACACTGAGGTGACTCCAGGGGTAAACTTACGATCTCCCATCCATGCATCGAGATTTTTCTAGTAAAGTGCCAGTGAAGGGCTGTGTCTCTCATGAACTGGGATTTTGTTCCAGAGTCATGGTAACCTCTGTGTTATGAATCTATCCCTCCAGCATGTTTTATTCATATTTGTGCAGAGGTTGAAATCTTTAGCTCGCGTGGTTCTGGTGGATCTGGATTTTTTGAGATGGAGCATGTCCATCAGTTCTTGGTTGGACATGGCCCTATATGTTAGGCACAAATCACCTCTGAGCAGGCAGTATGCTACTGAATAGAGCTGGAGTTTCTTTAATCTAGCTGGATAAGGCACATTTTTGAGACCCATGATCCTCTTGGTGAGGTACTTCTGGGGTCTTTCCAGTTGTTGCATGTGCCGGGTGAGATACATCCCAAATGGAGCATTATATTCAATCATGGGCCTGACAAGTGAGGAATATAGAGGTACAATGACCTCCTTTGATCTGGATGAGAATCCCTTCATGATGAGATGGGCAAGGTAGAATGTCTTTCTGACCACTTTGGCAACATGGTTGTCAAAGGAGAGGTCACTATCGACTTGAGTCCCCAGGTCTCTGATTACTTCTTCCGTACTCAGTGGGTTATTGTCTGTGATAATTTGTGGGTACTTTGTTTTCCCAAAGGGGATGACTATACATTTTTTGGCGTTAAGTTTGAGGCCATGATTCCGGCACCAGTTGTCCGTTTCAGTGAGACCTTTTCTGTAGGATGTGTGTGTCAGCAGGTGAATCAACTATGGCACCCAGTTTGCAGTCATCTGCAAACTTTGTCAGCCATAATCCTCCCATATTTGCTTTCACATCCGAGAAGTAAATGCCGAATAAGAGTGGTCCCAAGACTGAGCCCTGTGGGACACCACTTTCGTGACTGGTTTTGAGTCTGACATGGCTCCAGCAATTTTGACCTTATGGGTTCTGTTTTTAGCCAGTTTGCTACCCATCTTGTGACATATGGATTTACATTTAGGCTGCTGAGCTTGTCTATGATGCCAGAGTGTGGTATCGTGTCAAAGGCTTAGCCAAGTCCAAGTAGGCAGTGTGGACAGCCTTGCCCTCGTCGATGGCACTAGTGACTGTCTCAAGAAGTCAACCAGGTTTAAGAGGCAGGATCTGCCTTTACAAAACCGAACTGGGTGGGATCAAGGTCTGCAGATCTCCAATATCGCCATTTATGAGTTCCATGATGATTCTTTCCATAGCCTTGCAGACCAGGCTGGTCAGACTTATGGGGTAGTTACCAGGGTCAGTAGAATTTCCCCCTTTGTGGAGTGGGACCACTGTTGCTGTGCCAGTGTTCAGGTACATATCCTGTAGTGAGGCTAAGATTGAATAGCGTTTTAGGTGCAGGTTTAGTTCATCTTGAAGTTCACGTAACACGCAACTGGGATACCATCGGGTCCCATAGATGCTGTGTTTTTGCTTTGTTGAGTGCTGATTTCACCTGTATGTCTGAGATGACAGGTAGGTTACATTCAGCAGGGATAATTACTACATCTTTAGGGGTGAGGGAGGAGAAATTTGCACTGAACCTATCTGCCAGAATATTGGCAATGTCGGTGGGGTCAGTGAATTTTTGTCATTGTGTACCAACTCAGAGCATATCTGAGAATTTCCTCCCAAGGTTCTGACAGAATTGAAGAAGGCCTTGTGATTGTCTTTGGTATCCTTGGCAATCTTTCTCTCAAAGTTGGCTTTAGATGTTTTATGAGAGAACATAGTTTTTACTTGTGTTGATCAGGAAGCCTTTCCTTGTGGGATTTGGCTTTGTCCTGCAGTAGCTTCCTTCTTTTGTTGTACAGTTTGTTTATAGCCGGGGTCCACCAAACCGGGCATTTTCCCTTGGTGGAGAGGGTCTTGGTTTTAGTTGGGATTGCTTGATCCATGCATTCTTGGAGATGTCCGTAGAAGGCTGTTGTGTAGGATTCAGCATTTTGGGATGTGGTTTCCATTAACCCAGTAGGCTTAAAGGATATCATTTCTGACTTAAGGAGTGTAAAGTCAGCTTTTGAAAAATTTTTCACTGTAGTCTTTTGTTCTGGGGGTGGTTGTGGGATATGTACATCCAACGTGATCAGTTTATTGTCAGATCTTACTAGTGAGGGGTTTATATCCGGTGCGGAGCATTTGGACCCCATATTTGTGATAATCAGGTCAAGTATATTATCTCTCCTCGTAGGAGAAGTGACCAGTTGCTCCATAGCATTTGAGTTAATGAATTCCAGGAATCTTTGGGCTAGGGTGTTAGGGCTAGAATAGTGGGCCCAGTCTATGTTGGGGTAGTTGAAGTCACCCAATATGATGGTGTTTGGTGTGACATTCATATCCTCCAGTGTTTTCAGGAATGCTTGATGGGATTCCTGGGATTGGGAGGGTGTTCTATAACATGTGACCAGTTGTATGGCAGTTTTGCCTATGGTGAGTAAAACTTGTATGGTTTCTGATGCTTCATGGGTAGCCACCAATCGAGAGGTGTAGGTGTCCTTTATGAAAATGCTGATGTCATCCACTATATGTTGGCCTGCAGCCATGTAAAAGTAAGACTTTTGCTGTGTCATTTTCACTGCAGTCAACTGGGCATGTGTGTGTGTGTGTGTGTGTGTGTGTGTGTGTGTGTGTGTGTGTGTGTGTGTGTGTGTGTGTGTGTGCGCACACGCATTTGTGTGTGTGAGCTGTTGTTTGACATTACAGAGAGTATTTTGCACCAGCATGTGTAACACTGTTATATTCTCCTCAAGAGACACTCTTGATATCATCAAGTATAAAGTGTTGTCTGAGACACACCAAGTCGGACTTGAGCTGTGGTGCTTACATAAAGTACTGGGTTCTGTAGTTATTGTATTTAGATGGGTAGGGGTTCTATTCTCACTGCAGTCAAGTGTTTGTGTGTGTGTGTGTGTGTGTGTGTGTGTGTGTGTGTGTGTGTGTGTGTGTGTGTGTGTGTGTTGGAGAAAGCTGTTGCTTGACATTACCTAGATCATTTTACACCAGGATGTGGGACACTGTTATATTCTCCTTAACAGACATTACTGATGTCATCAGCTTTATCAGATTTTTGGATATGTAGTACTTCCACTGGGGCAGGGTCAGAGACTGGCCTAGAGGCCAGGCAGAAGTCACCTCATCCTATACAATAGCGATTACCATGACATGGCTTTTAATCTATCTACATACATCATGGCATGGTTTGTAGGCCCTGTGTTATCTTACTGAGTAAGACCTGTGGTCTCTCCAGCTGCTACCCATGTCTGGTGAGGTACATGAAACAGAGAGCATTATACTCTATTAGTGCTGTGATGAGGTTTGACTACAGTGCTGTCACATAATCCTAAGATCTCAATATGATGGCGTGACTTATTATGTGCACAACACAGGCTTTCAATACCAGAGTTGACACTTGGTGGTCAATGTTCAGAGTGCTATTACATGTATTCCCAGTGCTTGCATCACTAGGTTTCTGCATAGTAGGACTGTTGTCAGTGACATCACTGGATTAACATGGAATTCCACTTTTCAGATGGACAATGGTGCAAACAGACATTTCTGCATTTATTTGTAGATCATGTGCCTTTGTCACCATTCAGTAGTGTGTGTTAGCTCCTCCTGTACTATGTTATCACCATTGGTGGACTCAATGATTGCATACAATATGCAAGAATCAGCAAACTTGGTAAGCCAAAGGCCATATAATTTAGCCTGAATTGTTGAGAAATAGAGTTCAAACTGTGAAGGGCCAAGCACAGATCTCTGGAGTTTCCCAGTGGTGACAGCTCTACTGGTACAGGTTGATTCACCACCTTTCACATGATATGTTCTGTCAGTGAGTCAATTGGTTACCAATCAACTGACATAAGGGTTATTCCCCAGCTTGGAGGTTTTCTCAATGATACCTTCTTAGGGGATTGTGTCACAATCCTAGGCCAGATCATGATAGGCTGTATGCACTGCCTTACCTTAATCCAGGCCCATCACATGGAATCAATGGGCTGTGACATCATCACAGATCACCTATGGTGTGACTCAGCACATACACCTTACTGATATGGTTGAATACACAGTTCAACACACCCTCCACACAGCCTGTGTTCTCATACAAGGGTGTACATCAACATGCATCCACCTGAGTTGGGGAGACAGCACCTGATACATACATGTATAGAGACATCCTGACTCTCCTTGACTGTGAGGTAGACCAGCATGTCATCATGAACCTCTTCTACATGTACACTAGTAATGCTCCAGGTGTGTGCAACAGACCTGTGTGAGTTGTTACTGCTACATCATGTCTGTTACATCTGATAGATGTCCTGAAAAGGTCATTGAGGGCATGCATGATGACAACAGTATCATCTTGTGGAACTTGACCAGGTCAAGGCATTTGACACAAATCCACACTGTAGTATTCAGTTAACACTGTCACATGTGGCCATAAACAGCTATATCACCAAATGGGTAGACCAGTGTATGATATATGTGGCATTTCACTATGCTAAAATGTGTGACATATATCTCAGGACAAGTAATCGAATTGGTACATCAGGGGTGTCTGCTAGGCCCTTTCCTGGCCATTAGTTAAGTGATGGACATCACAGATGACATAGACATGCTGTGTCCACCCAGCTGCCTGAAGGACTACAGATTGTGAGCAATCATTGACTCCAACTGTGATATTAGTATAATAGGTTCATAGGATATTACTAGGCTATTGACCTGAGGGTCTTTACAAACCTAGCCATTAAATCCCAATATAATACTAGATGAGAGATATCATCTATGCCCAAGGTTTTTCTACAAAGGATTAGCCATGTCCGTGTGTATCAACACATACCAAAAACTGCTGCCACAGCCCATGACACCACCTGTATTGACAAGAAACTTGGAGGGATTTGTTGAATCAGGAAACAAACATACCACCCACGTATAATGTGGACATCACACCCTCTAATCAGACCAATACATATGTGACCTGTGTCCTGGGGTACATGGTAAGTGGTACATCCACCAGCATGTGGTCACAGTGCTGACTACTCCCTTGGATGCAAAACAAGTACTGGGTATGAAGGCATGCACATATGAGGCCATAATACCTTCATGGTTCCCAGCCTTCATCACACCAATAACTCTGTACAATGCACCCTTCTCCATGTACCTTCCTACACATCTTCCAGTGATGTCTAACTAAAGTGTACCACCTTTGCCACAGTGTGCTTTCACACAGCTTATTGGTCATACCTAGGTATACTTTCTGTGGAATATACATGACTGTCTGATGGTGCAGAACACCAATCAAGTTGTTACACCAGATACCTGTCTTATGCACGCACTACATACACAAGTGTTTGACAGCATTAATGGCATGTATATCATTAGTGACAGTGTGGATTGTGCCATCTATATATATATATATATATATATATATATATATATATATATATATATATATATATATATATATATATATATGCCATCCCATGCACACAAGGCAATTAACCTGTATTGCCAATACTGTCACATACAGGTATAGCAGTGTCCCTCCCAACACCTCCTGCAGATATTACAGTATTACAGTACCAGGACAGTGTGTGTGGTTACCCTCATACAGTGCAGATGTATCATAATAGTTGTTCAAGTGTGTATGAGTGCAGGCTCATCTCTTATCACTCCACATCACATATGTTATGCCAGAGGCATGGGATTACTGGTGGTATTATTCTGATATTGTCCATGATTGTGGTTGGTTCTTTTAATGTTTTCCGTGATCCTTTACCTGTGGCCACCTTGCTGGAGACCTCTGCTGAGAGTACACTAAAATTCAGGCATATCAGTCTGCACAGCTTCACAATATGCACTCTACCCCAGTTGTATGTCAGATCCCTGGTTAATGTCTTCTGCATTATTCATGTAAGGATGCCTATCTCACACAGACATCCTCCCCATTGTTATGTCACCTTGTGTGAGAGTCACAGACAACACATTTTCACTGTAGAGTCTGTACTGTACCTTATAGATATGTACTTGGTGTTGCTGCTACGACCATTTTCCATTGGCATGCCCTCTTCTGCTGTACATGAGGGAGTTTCACCTGTCCTCTTTCACTGTGTTCATTCCTACAATTCATCTGTGTGTCCCTTTCCAATGCACACACTTCCCATGAGTGATCATTTTAGATGGCAGTCCCATGTCCTGTTACAGATCATTTACACAGCTTCAGTACAGAATGCCAGCATGGGATATCACAATACTCTGCACTGTAGGTACACTGTCCTGTACTGCATTTGGATCATATATTGCATCTTCCATGTTTGTCAGTATTTGATTTTTTTTTTTTTTTATTAAGGAGCGGAAAGCAGTGATAGCACTGTACTCAGTTTGAAAGCCATGCTGTTTATCAGTCAGGATATCCTATTTCTGGATGAATTCTAGGGTTTGAATTGACATTATTTTTCAGGACTTTTACCTCTGGCCAGATGCTAGCAATAGGACTGATCACTGGGGCTGGTAACAGAGGGGAACCTTAGACAGGGGAATGCATGTTTAAAACTTAGTGAAATGTCTTCAATGGAGAGAGTAAGATTAAATACAAAGGCTAGGGGATCACTGAATAAACTCCCTTTTACTCCACCAGTAATTTCTACAAATAATACACTCTGCATTTCTGTTTTATGTCGAACTACTGCAAGTTTGATGCAGAACCAAATATCCAAAAGAAGAAACAGCAGGACAAGCTGAAACTCAAGTAAAACAGTTCAGAATTTAATAAACGATAACACAAAACACTGATTGAGTGCTTTCACCCCCATTAGCTGGGACTTCATCAGAATCATTAAAGAAATGACAGCAGTACATTTAAGTACTAAATAGGTGATGACATAATCAATGATGAGAAACAGTCCTTAAAGGTACCATTCCTAAAAGATTCAGCATACAAAAGTGTGTGCATTAAAAACATTAAAAACATTAAAATAAAAAATGAAGTACTTATGTATGGATAATTTCACCATGTGCTAACATGGCTTGCAATTTTATTTTGAGAATTAACTCCCTCATTTTGGTTTGAATATCATTTTTTCTTGGTTTTTGGCTTATTTCAGTTAAATCAGTTTCAAATTTGCAATAATAGTTAAATTTGCATTGCTATTTTCAATTCAATTTTTAAATTCAAAGCTTTTCTAAAATAAATTCTATATTGATATTCTGAAATTCCAACTAATTATTAATATAATTTAAGCCCCAAGCTCAGGTTTAGTACATGAATGATATTGTCATTATGTTAAAGGCGAATTTGTTATTTAGGATCTGTTTTGGATATGATGTGGTTGATGAACATGAAAACCAGTAAAATGTTGGTACATTAGATATGGGTTTCTGTAAAGAAGATCGATGACACAGAGATACAGGCATGCTATGTAGTTCCTACACAGGCCACTTAAGATGTGGAAACACCCTACATTGGTTACATAGTTTGTAGGAGGAGCATAAATAGACAGTAAACAGACAGAGATCTATGACCAGAAAAAGAGCTATGTATTTAAAGTCGGCATATTGTTTACCTGACACACTGCCTGTTTAAATTTTAACAAATACTAATATTGGGTTCTATGTTATGTTCATGGTCATTGCTAGAGTTTTTTTTAAAGCCATGGGGTGGAGATGTCTGTAATAGGACAGATAAGTTTATGATTATAGTCAATGCTAGTTCTTTCTAGATGTTGCATGGTCAGATGTAGATAATGAGTTTTTTGATTTTTTGAAAGTTTAGAAGTCTAGAAGATGATCAAGATGATAATGGAATTTTAAGATTAGAGGATTATTTTAGATGTAGTGTAGCATCTAGGAAATTTTAATATGCCTTTTAGCAGTAAGACTTAATGAAGGAATCTTTTTGATTTTTATTCTTGGTATTTAATTATGGATTTTTTTATTTTAGTGAGGTTCATAGTGGTATATATATATGTAATGATGTATAGTTTATTTGTGAAAAGAATTTATTCTCATTTGTGGTGACTAATTACTGAACTGAAACCCTTATTTGTGTCCATGGTACTATGCTGCCTATTTATGACTCCTGAATTTGTTTGGGTGCTTGTACCTTGTTTTTGGTATTACGAATTATAAGCCTTGCCTGTGTCCATATTCTTCCTTGGATATTTAATTTTTCCATTGTTATTCAATAAACAGTATGTGGGTGGTTGGTGTTTGTGGAGTTTTATCAAGTTGTAGTCTTTTCGCCTAGACAACTCCGATGGGAGTTCTTTCCATGGGGACACAAGTAGGTATCATGGTGGAGCACATCAACAAGGGAGTGTTGAGATCTTGTACAAGTTGAGGATAGGATTGGGATGGGAAATCTCTTTTGGGAGCTCAAATATAAGTCATGCAACATGATGATCACCACTGTGGCAAGTAAGCCTTGCTGTGATGAACTCCTCATGCCCAGCGGCAACTCTCTCAGGCTCCCATTCTCATCTTGATTCTTCTCCATGCAGCCTTGTTATGCTGTGAACTGCCATTGCCCTAGACAACCAACTGCAGCAGCTGTTTTGCAAAGAATCCCCTCGGGGTGAAGACGAGAAATGCTGTCCTTCATGTCATTTCCCTCGACTTCTCCAGACTTTCCCTACCCACCATTACTCAGTTTCCCTTAAAAACCTTTGAAAGAGTTTCCAGAATAGCTAAGTTCCAGATTCAATCCCCACTTCAGACTTTAGTCACTCGAACCTCATTTTCTCCTCACCATAAGCCTTCTTTTCTCTACATAAACCTTCCGGCATGGCCACTTATTATGTAGCAATCATCATCACAGTTTCTCCAGTCTCACCTTTACCTAGAAGGCCAATCATTCTTCCACTAGAAAGTTTTACTATTTTTGACCAAGCTTTTTACCCTTTTCAGCTTTGCATCATTTTATAGTTTCAAATTTCTCCATTCTCACAATTCCACTATTCATTGACCTTACTTTTTTGATCAAATTCTTTCAATTTCCACCATTAGTTTGAAACTTCAAAAGATTTTAAAGCCTCCACATAACTTTTGAAAAGTCTGTGGTAAAGAAAACTGGTAAGTAATCCTTTTGGGCCAATCTATTTTCCTATCAATTTCAATTCCCAGACTTTGATACCATCTTCCGTGGTATTTTGTCAATTGTGAAATTAAATTTATTCTTTCTAAAACAGAGCCATCAACATTATTTTGTAAATCAACATATTTGATTTCAGATTCAGATCATTTCTCATTATTTCCACCATCTCAGTATTTACCCAAAAATCCAGGTAATTGGAGTATAATATTTCAATCCTTCTTATTTGTCCAGTTTTCTTTTCAAAAATTTAACTCTCTAAAATGTTTATCAAATTTTTAAAAACAATTACACAAATTTCTACTTTACTTTCATTTGTGTTACATCCACAGGCAAATACACCTTCTCTTTTCTGTAGACATTAGAATATCTGGATCAGATTCTTTTTCTAATACTTAGATGGAGTCTAGATCGTTCATTGGCATTAAAAGTATGCTGGTAGAAAGAGCGGTTATACTGACCACAGCCTAAAAAGAATGTTAAGTTACCTGAACCAGTTAAGGCATATGCTAAAAGAATGTGGAAGAGATTTCCACACATCAACAGTTTTACCCACATTATTGATAACACACATAAATTTGGATTCCACCCCCAGGACCCTTCATTCTCATAAAAGTGGATATGGCCTAGGAATATACTTCCTCTTTATGAGTGTGGTGGATAGGAGAAAGGCCACCGGTCCTCCGAATGGTAAGGCTGGTTGATCAAGAAACCAAAAGATAAAACATCACCACCCCAGATAACAAAAAGAAAGAGTCTTATTTCAACATCATGCCCCTCCCATCTGTGTTGTATCCCTGGATTATCCTGTGTCCCCCCTCCTCTCAATTACCATCTTTTGGATATCTCCTTGGATATGCCATATCTCTATATTAACGTTTATTGAGATATTCTACCATTTTATGTCTTCAAAACTCATGTTGAGATGTCAAGAAAGGAGTATTATCTGTAGGGAAAAAGTCAAAGAGCAATTTGAGAAATTCAAAAGAGTTAAAAAGAGCAGGAAGAGAAAGTTCCACAGGTTTGGTAGAGACCAGCTGTCACAAAGATGGTGTCTCACCCACAGGTCAATGATAACTGACAATTTGGTGTTTCTTTTGTGTTTTAACATAGCTTTTTTTACTTTTGGTTTTTTTTTTTTTTTGCTCATGTTTGGCTCATACATGCTCATAGTTATGCTCATCAGTGCCATCTATGCTGTCCTCATACACAGTAGTCTAGTTCCCAAGTCATTCATCATCATAGTCTCTATAGTAGAGTTAGGGTGGAACTATGAACTCAGGGACATGTACAATTGTATGAACTGAGGCAGCCAGATGCAACTGCATGCATAACGAGATATATCCTGGATACAGACAAGCATGGCAGATCTGTATCGAAGGTTCTCGAGGCATATATGTAATACTCCTTATACATGTATCTGGGTGCTCCTATATGTTTGTTTTTACAATTGTGGGCTGCTTGGCTTTACTATTTGTTTACAATGATTTTGTTTTACTGAAGTAAGTGAATTGAATTGCTGGAGAGCCCTTATAGTCGTCAGGGTTAGCTTTTTTTTTCTCCAGCTCCCCATCCCATTTTCCCCAGCCCCAAAGCCCCCAGATGGAGACATGTGTACTTGCAGTTATATTTGTGACTGACACACATGACGCTGACATGCAAGTCCCCCTTTGTCATATGTATGTCTCTTCAGTGTCTAACTCCATCGGAATAACTCCTATACTGCTGGCGTATCATTTTCCACTCATGACTTTCTGAAATGGACCTCCACGTGCTGACAATTGGCTGGCGTTTTCCTGTATAACGTAGTGTATGCATATAATATACCCTAAGGAGCAGGCAAATAGTTGTCAGTGTAGTCCATCCATTTTTTTTAGGCACAGAAGAACTTAGTTGACAGTGATATTTGTATTGGCTTTAATAAAGGTATGAATTTTTAACTAAAGTTGTTTCTACTTATCAGACTTGGAAAAAGTTAGCATCCTCTGAAGTTTATTCACAGGAAGAGCTCCACCAAATACAGAAAACACAGAAGCCTATGCAGGGGCATACACAAAAGCCCTGTGTGACCATATAAATAACTGCATAGAAACGTCAGTACAACAAGCCACCCTGGAGGACCTTGGTATTAATAGGTTGTACAAGAAAAAAAAGAAAATAATCCTGTGAAGAAGTAAGAGGGAATGTGCACAACAGAGCAGAAAGTTCCTCATTAGTCTAAACAAGTGAATCGGGGAACCAGCCAAGTCTCTCAAAGCATTCTTTTGAGGTAAAAATAGCCACCAAAGCTAAATATAATCATAAGGCATTTTTCAGTTATGCCCACAATCTTAAGGGCAACACTCAATAATATGCAGAATTAGTTGTAGATGGCATCACCTATACTCAGCCCAAAGATATAGCAAGTCTGCTGGCTGACAAATTCAGCTCAAATTCCATTTCCCCATCACCCCCAGTTCTCACCCAAGAAATACCCTCCACCACTCAACCACCAGTTATCAACAAATAGGTTACCACTGCACTCTCTAAAGCTAAAAACGCAACTTCAGTGGGGCCTGATGATATACCAATTTGCCTTTTAAACAGCTTAAATCAGGACTTATCTGGCCCATTAGGATCTCTATTTAACCACAGCCTCTGGACTGGCTTTGTCCTGATAGAGTGGAAGACAGCAAAAGTCATCCCTCTGCATAAAGGGGGACCATATACTGACCCAGGAAATTACAGACCCATAAGTTTGACTAGTCTTACATGTAAGGCCAGGGAAAGAATAATCTTGGACCTGATAAGTAATGACACAGGAAACCTCCAAATACTGGACCCAACCCAATTCGGCTTTGTTAAGAGCAGTTCATGCCTAATAAATCTAGTGGATTTCTTTAAGAAAGTCATTAAGGCCATGGATGAGGGTAAAACAGTACATACTACCTACCTCAACCTGGCCAAGACATTTGACATAATTCCCCACTCAGGTATTATAAATAAACTCACAAAACTGGGCATAAATCCCTATGTGACCAGATGTATAGCCAATTATCTAATGGACAGGTCACATGTGGTTAAAGTGGGAAAATCCAGATCCAGAAAGAGGCCAGTTACTAGTGGTGTGCCACAGGGCTCAGTGCTGGGACCAGACCAGTTACTAGTGGTGTGCCACAGGGCTCAGTGCTGGGACCAGACCAGTTACTAGTGGTGTGTCACAGGGCTCAGTGCTGGGACCAGACCAGTTACTAGTGGTGTGCCACAGGGCTCAGTGCTGGAACCAGACCAGTTACTAGTGGTTTGCCACAGGGCTCATTGCTGTGATCACGCCTATTCAGAATATACTTCTCTGAAGTCAAGCTTAATGTGGAAGACCTCTGGATGACAAAGTTTGCAGATGACTACAAGCTGGGGGCAATCACTGAATCCCCCAACAATGTAGATATCCTTCAAGAGGGACTAGATCAGACAAATATAGGTGCCAGAAACATGGCCTAAAACTAAATGCACAAAATGCATTATCATACCCTTTGGGAAGTCAAATACCCCTAACAATTACAATATCAACAGCACGCCCCTTAGAGTAGACTCAGATGTGAGAGATATAGGTACACAGATAGAAAGAATCTTGAACTTTGACCGCCATGTATCCACAGTGGTGAGGAAGTCCTTCTATGTGGTACAACTTATAAGTAAAGGTATGGCATCCAGATCCAAGGAAATTATAGTCCCGCTGTACTCAGCCCTCATTAGGCCACTAATCAAGTACAATGTGCCATTTGGCATGTACTTAAATAGTCACTTACAGCAGCTGGAGTGACCTCAGAGGTTCTTCACAAAGAAAATGCAGGGTGTAAACAACATGTCCTATGCAGATAGACTAAAAGGCCTATCCCTTTACTCTGTCTCCTACTGACTCTTACAGAGTGACATTTGTCTGAAATACAAGTCACTCATAAATCCAGCCCTGATGGAGCTGCTAGACATCCTCAAGTCAAACAGCATGAGGGTCACCTGATCTAGGGATCTAAACTTAGTCAGTGACTCAAACAAAACATGCTGGAGAGACAGATATGCATCTCTCTGAGATTGTCCCTTCTTTGGAACAGGCTTCCTATTCACGTTAAGCAGAGCCCTTCCCTTGCTCTCTTCAAATGCCATTTGGATCATTGGATGGGGAATAGCAAATTCACACCACGTAGCACCTATGTCCCTTATGGACAGGGGCAATCTGTAAGATAACAAAGGCATAGGCACAAACCCATGCCATTCTCTTGCCCCTAGGGGCCATATATTGGGTAAAATTGGGTTATATTGGCTAGGCTTGTAAGGGCTTTTAAGCCATTAGGCTAGTAATCTCCTATGAACCTATATGAAACATCTAGAAAGCATCCAGTCACCATGGAGGAGAACAGAGAAAAAAGGATAAACAAAAGAAGTCAAAGCAAGAAGCTATTGAAACCAGAGAAACGGCATTTAAAAGCACATATCCTGTCTTAGTTCTGTTAATGAAGGTGCTGTTAGTCTCCCAAAACAGAGATTTCAAAGACAACTATTAAGTTATCACACTATAACCAAGTCACAGAGGTGTTTCATCCAAGATAGGTAAAGGCACCACAGACATAGGTACCTTTTCCATATATAGCAAGGATAGTGCTCAATATATGATAAACTAGGCAGAAACAGCAAACATTTGTAATTACTGAGAAGTCTAAAACCAGCTGTCAGAGTGTTCTGTACCATTACAGAGCCACCTTATTTGTAGGTATATTTTAAAGTAGCACAAACAATCACATTACTGGAGCACCTACCAATGAAGGTCTGATAACTGACTTTTTTGTGAAATTTTGCCTGTGCTGACAAAGGCTATCTCTGGGATGTGCAAAAGATAGAGAATGTCTTTTTCAGAGGAAATAGTTTTTGGAATTTATTTTTATTTTTAACATTTGTTGACTGGGAAAGTCCGACTAGGACAGAACCTATTTTCAGCAGAGGCTTGGGGAGAAATGCTCCAGATGCATGTCTTTGGATTGTGGGAGGAAACCAGAGTACCCGGAGGAATCCCACACTTATGCAGGGAGGACATACAGACAGACTTAGCACAGAAGGCACCCCAACCGAGAATTGAACTGGAGAACCTCTTGCTGTGAGGTGACATTAATCACTGCACCACTGAGCCACTGTGCCACCGGAAGACTGATAAATTTGTTTACTTGCATGGACTCTGATTACAAGGGTACATCCTTACAGTGCTGTGACCCTCCTTTTGAAGATGTTGCCTTATTGAATTCATCAGTGGGTTTGTTTTTAAATGACAATGTGGCATTCTTCTTCCTTTAAAAGGGCAGAGGGCATGGAAATGAGGAGGCTTCTGAACTTAAACAGGACAGCACCTTGTCTTTTTCCTCTTAGTTTAGATATGCTATTGAGGACAACTATAGCTCAGTTACAAAAAAAAAGAAAGAGCTGACAAGAAAGTTGAAGCCCCTTCCTCATGTCAGACCTGATTTGTACAACAGTTGTAAAGTGGATTCAACGACCATTTCTTCCTCTCCTTAACATTGCAAAAAAGAGGATAACTTCCTTAGCTACCATATCATTTGACAGAGGGAGAGAGAGAGAGAGAGAGAGAGAGAGAGAGAGAGACAAAGACTGCTAAACAGGTATGGTAAAAAATATTCATCTCTGTTAATCTTTTAATTATAGTGTTGAACCCCATGGGGCAGCTGGTATCCTGTCAAGGGTTCTATTATTAACCATTTAATGATGGCTCTTGACTCATCTCTGCAAGACAGTAAAAATGCTTAATTGTGGCTGTTGAGGTAACTCAATTTTATTTTCAAATTAGTAACACAACTTTTAAATTTAATTAAAATCTGTTGTCCAGGAAACAATTACAGTATTTTTGGCTAGTACAGTAATTCTAGTAGCCAGATAATTATCCCCAAAACATCCCTTTAAAATCAATGGAAAATATAACCCAAAATGAGAGGGTATGTCATTTATTAGCATCGCTTCTCATCTGTACTCTAAGCATAGTAACAAGACATGGATAGCCAACCCATGTCCTGTTGTTGTCAATGCTAAGCATCTGTGATCAGTTGCTGTCACTCTGCTTTCCCAGCAGTCACTAGTCATTTGACTAGAGTGCTGGGACAGACACTTCTTTCACTGGAGATGTTTTCTCTTGCAAGTACATATTTTAATATACTGGCAGGTGTATCTGTTAACAGTACACAGATCCCACAGCAAAATCCTGTCCTTTATTGTTCTCTTTTCTTTTTTTACAGCAATCAGGGTGGGCTGGGGTGGCTGTTTTGGAAAATTGAAATACATTACTGTGGCAGTTGCTCATTTTAATCCACATTTGACAGTTACACATTACACACAATCACCAGCAGTAGCTGTCTTACTAGTAAGGCAGTCTGTGCATAAAAGTAGGGGCAGACTGGCATAGTGATATGATTGTTGCTATGGCTTGGCTGAGAAGGCAATGTATAGTGTTATTAATTGAAGTACATTACTATGGTCTTAGTCATTTACTTCAATCACAATATAACATTTGAGGGGTATACACCAGGTGGCTGTCTTGGAGATGGATTAGTGAGGCAGGTTGTATATGAAAGTACATGACATTTGTAGGATATGGTTTGTCTATGAGTAGTGTATGTGCCTATGAACAATTTGAATTCATTACTGAGGCCAGCATGCTTTCCACTTTCTTCATGTTCAGATATCTGATATGTGTGATGAATGTGGATGTTTTGTTTTACAGACAGGCTAAGTGCGAAAGTAGAGGTCAAGTTAAATGATCCATGTTAAACAGTCATTGATGTGGCTAGTTTGGGTATGTGTCTGAGAGCAACAAGTTGAAATACTTTGCTGTGATAATTTTTTTCCCTACTTTCCTTACAATTATATGCAGAAGTATTTAGACATGTGGCCATCTTTTTTGTTCTTGTTTTTTTTTTCTCCTGAATACTGACTTTTTTTTCTTTTTTCTTTGTCACTGGACTTGATAACCCCCATTTAAACTTATATGCAGTAAAGAACAATACATGAGCATAATGCTTTGCATATGACTTTACACCTGGAATCACCAGCTAACTGCATTTCGTAGCTGAGGGTTATGTTATATTATTCTGTGAAATTTATTGTAATCTGTACATTTACAGAGATGTGTTATTTTATTGGGAGGTACCAACAGTAACCTTTCATTGCTGTTTCTGAGCTCTGCTTTGGCCTTTGAGTTCACAACTAACCTTCTTATTGTGCACAGCTTGTCAAGCTGACAAACTTGGACTATATTTGAATCATATTGCTATTGTGTTCTAATGAATGGGAGACAAACATGCTATTTTTCTCTGGAAAAGAGATATTTTCTGTCAGTTTATGCTATAGTAAAATATGCATATAACTTGTTCTGACATGCATGCATATATTTGAGATTCTAATGAATTTGGTTGTGCAAAATGCAAGAAAGGAGTGTTCAGGATGTTTCTGATTTTTTTTGGAAGGAAATGTTGAAGTGATCAAGAGATATTGCCATTTAAAGTTAGGGTAAAATTCAGGTTAGAATGGTCCTGTAACCCTTTCTAATCAGTCAGTTGAAAATATGTGTCCTTTCAGTTCTCTACAGAGTAAAATAAAATATATCATAAATATAAATATATAATGGTGAAATTTCAGCTCTAAAGAGAGTATTTATTTAATTTAGTAAAGTGATCTGTATATCCGTTTTATATGTTCAACTCTCTACCCACTTTTCATCAATTTCTTTACTGCCTTCACTGCATTTCTTTCTCTACTTGTTTTCCATCCCTTCCTTCTCTGCTGCCTTCCTTCAGCTCTCCCAACTAAATCATCTTTAGCCATTTGTTCTACTCTCTGTAGGTTGCAGGTTCACTTTGCTGCTATTTAATATTCATGTTAGATAATTACTTAGAGTTTTTATTTACTTAGAGAAATGTATTCATTGTACTGATATTCACCTTAACAAAACACATTTCTCCTTCATGCCTTTGCTACTGAGAACCAGGCCTGTTTCTGTTCAGTCTTGCTGTAATATTTTGCTTTATCCAATGTCTTTCCAGTGGTGTTTGTGCTGTATTATTCTGTATTTCTTCTGTACTATATGAGAATATCTATTTTCTGTATTATGTAAGAATGTGCATTACTTTGTTTCCATTGTGTGCCTTTCCATTATTTTTTGTGAAGCTTTTCTCCCAGGGCCTCCTCTGAAGAGATATCTTGTGCCTTGTCAGACTTCCTTGGTAAACAAAATAAATAAATAAATACATAAAATTGATTTTTTTATTAAAATTCAAGATGCTATTGCTTCTTTGCCTTTGAGAGAAGGCACCCATGTGAAGGATTATGTCAGTAAAATTCCCTGAAAATTGTATGCAGTCAACAAAAATAGCCCAAAACAGTCTTTAATTAAGAGACAGTTCTTTGGAAAATGCTTAGTAGTTGAGGTGTTAATCTGATATAGCAATGTGTCCAGATGACTTCTGAATTTTTCTTCAAAAAAAAAAAAAAAATCTGGAAAAATTTAACAGCTATTGACAAATCTTAATTTATTCTGTTTTATTTACTGACCAGGGTACAGCACTGCTTTCATGGACCATTCTCAGATTCAGCCAGGGAGTACTATCTGGTTAAATGACTGGCTCAGAGTCACACACAGGTAATGAAAGCTGAGGGAATCCAACCATGGACCACAGGAAACAGCTCCTTAAGACTCTGCACAACTGCCAGTGTTAAAATGTGCTTGCGACACTATGGACACTTCTGAAGCTGCCATATCTGGGTTAAGTCCTAGGGGGAATATACCCAACTCCATACAGAGCCCTAGCTTGAAGATGTCACTGTCAGGTTTCCTAGCTCCACCCATTACCCAAAAAAGTTGTTTGGTCTATCATGTTATAAAGATCTAGAAAGAAAAGTCAAGGTTATGATCTCCGTTAAGGTAATGTCAAATGCCTTTGCACCATAATTTTCAGTAATGTATCCTTCCAATAAAAGGCCCTTTTACAGGAAAGGGGTATCTGAGCATAAATATCGGATTGTAACTATAAGGGGAAGCAGCATCACAGCAGTCACATCTGGAAACACGACTCGTCTTCTGAGCTACCC
Organism: Protopterus annectens; assembly: GCF_019279795.1. Classification (NCBI taxonomy): domain Eukaryota; kingdom Metazoa; phylum Chordata; order Ceratodontiformes; family Protopteridae; genus Protopterus; species Protopterus annectens. The sequence continues at coordinate 711,155,648 of NC_056733.1, read as the reverse complement.
GATTTCGGTATAATGTACAACAGTAGAAGTTTGTAATGCCAGATAAAATGGTTTAGCTTGTTGTTACACAAGGCTGCATTATAGAATTCAAGGACCGTCCTCTTCCAGTCTCTGCCCCGTGCACCATACCTCATCATATTCAAGAGGGTCTCTTTTTCTTGTGAAAAAAACTTTTTGAAAAAAAAATCCTGGGTAATCCTGGGTATTGGCTAGAGTATCTATGGTATTACATTGGGATGAAACTGCTACTCTTGAAACGACCTCTGGGTCAATAGCCTAGTAACCTCCTATGAAAAAATACATGTCCTGTGGATACCTCTCCACTTAAGTACATCAAGGATTTGACTCGGGGTTCTTTTTAATTCTAAAGAAAGATAGATCTATCAGATGTATGCTAAACTTCCTGAGTCTAAATCAGGGTATCATAACTAAAATGCTCAAGATGATAACATTAAAGCTGGCTCTTCCATTTAAAAAACAGACCGGTCATATTGTAACATGTGACTTGAAAGGCCTGTCCACACTTCCCAATGAGGGCATCTCTAAGGAAATATTTAAGATTTCAGACAGCTGAGGATTAGTTTCAGTTTCTAGGCCTTCCATTTCTCTAACTACATCACCCAGTATATTTACCAGGACTAAACCATATTGCTTTTTCTTTATTTGAACAAAAATTTCTCATTATGGCACCTTTGGTAGAAAGTAGGCCTGCTTTCCAGCAATGGTTAACACTAACACAGCTTCAAGGATTGCTATAAACTTTATGAAGTCAACACCCCACAGATCTTTACAAACAAAATTATTCCTCTGACAGGAAACCTAGAAAAAACTGATTTATGTTAAACTTCCTGATGTAGACTGCAAACTCTGTAAGACGAGGTTTAAAAACTTTGATCTACTTGTCTCCCTCTCTTCTACTATTTCTGCATGCCAGAATGTTCATGAGGACAACTCAGTAAAGTCTCAGGGTTGAATGGGAGCAACACCCAGAAGTGCAGATCCTAAACCTGCAAATTCTGGGGGAAAATGTGCATGGCGGATGGACTCAGGAAACCTTTTATTAGAGGTAACACTAACTCCATGCTCTGTAACACAGAAACTGCATACATATTTTTTAAGCACCTTTATTAAATTATCATTCAAGAGAGACACATGCATTAATAGAAAAGAAAACAAACCATTTTTACACTTACTTACATGATACACTATTTGTAATTTTTCTTTCTTTATAACAACTATCATTTAGTCTACCATTAAATAAATTGCTCAATTCCTGTCTTTCCATAAACCTCACTCCTCCTCCTGAACATTATTCTGCATGTATTGTTCCCACACATTCCATTTATATCTGTGTAATTTGCTTTTTCCCCATTCTAAGGATCCCACTTCCAGTTCATCTCTTTTAAATTATTCAGTATTTCGAATACATTTTATTTAGATTTTGATTTCTGTTTCCTAGCAATTGCCTTTTTTACAAGACAATAGAATGAAACTTAATAAGGTAGACAATTCAAACCATTTGTACCAGCTCAAAAGAATCATCTCCTTAGTTACAACCATTTGCCACCCCCATAATATTTCTGACAGAGTACTCTGTAGGGCATTTTTAAAATCTGCCAACTCATTACACTCCCAAAACATGTTCTCAGTTACCTCTTCCCCATTACACCTCCAGCATTTCCTATCTACCTGAAGAAAAATTATTTGAAGTCTGCTTGGCATATAAAACTCCCTATGCAAACTTTGCCAGCAACAATTCTAAACCTTCTAGACACTGTTGCATACTTGGGAGCCATACATTCATCCCCCATTGTTCCCTTGTACATTGATTTTCCAGTTTCTCTTCCCAATCTTTTCAGACCTTGATTTTTATAGTTAGCATGTAATATTTTATATACTATATTAATTATCTCTTTTTTAGTAGCAGCATTTGCTTTTCTCTAGCTCTGACTACAAACTCTACCAAAGCAGGTCATTTGCTTAGCACTCCACATCTCTTTCTTTTTGCCGACACTCGGACATCAATGAAGCCCTAGTAGTGAAGCACTCTCTAACCTGCAGTTCAGACTTCTCTCTAATCACATTTCCTTCTCTAGTTATTTGTTCTAAAACCTTAATTTCTTTGACAGTTTTCACCAGTAAATTCCTTCCCCCTCTTGCCTACTTTCTACATCCCTACTTGTAATCATCCCTATTTGCAAAATCTCATTTTTACATTCCTCTGTTGCCTTACCTCTTGAAATATTTTTTTTAATTATGAATATAATATTCTGTATGGCTGTTATTATTCTCCTTAAAGGTCTGCATCCAAAATCCAACTCTGTCTTTATTTCTTGAATCCCCCCTGCTTCATTGTCATCCATTTCTACTTAGAATTATAACCTTCTCTTTCTGTTATGTATATTAGCCTTAACTGCACAGCTCTAAGATATTCCTTCAAATCAGGTAATCCTAAAACACTTTGCTCTATTGGACGAATCTGCTTATCCCACTTGACTCTTACTCTTTTCCAGATAAATTCCTTCAACTCTTTGTTAATTAACGACCACTTCTCCTATGGTTGATAAAAATATGCCTGACCTGTGTATAAAAATAAAGGGACTAAAACATTTCACTGCTTGTATCTTGCTATCCATAGCCATAAAAAAGAGCTTCCGTTTTCTCAGTTTTGGTATCATCTTTTGTTTAAATTCTTCGCACATGTCCGTAGCTGCCATAACAGAAGCCTTTTTAATCCATACTAATTACTTCATGTCCCATTAAATATGGGTGTTGCTGGACCAATTCATGTGTGGATAAAAAGTACAGAGCTTTGTTTTATCTTCATTCATTTTATATCCTGAAAAGACCTATAACTGTCTCAAGATGTTCCACAACAATGAGATGTCCTTTTCCAATTTATCAGGTACAAAATAATATCGTCTGCAAATAAAACCCATGTTTCTTGATTACTATACTAATTATATCCTTGACTTTCTCAGTCCCTTATTTTCTTTGCCAGTAGTTCTACTTACATTTTGCTTCCCTCTGGATCATCATTGTTCTATTAATGTTCTATTAATGTTGTCAGATGTTTGCCTCCCCTCCACAAAACCACATTGATCCATATCTATCAATTTTGGCAAAACCTTTGCCATTCTTTTAGCTCTTATAGACATAAACACTTTATAATCATGGTTTAGAATTGAAATGGGCCTATATGAATTTGGATCTGATGGGTCTTTACCATCTTTAGGTATTATAGCCACCAAAGTTTTCTTCCAATATGTTGATGCTTCCCTACTTTTAAAATACTGTTAAACAAAACCTTACATCATTTTGGAAGCTAGCAGAGATGAAAGTGATGTCACTTTCATCCCTCCTAGCTTCCAAACTTCCACATGAATGCCATCTATTGCTGGAGACTTTCCTGTAGATTGATTGTATGTCACCATTTTTATCTCATCTCCTCCTATCTTAGCTGTTAATTGTTGAGCCTCATCTACCTTTAAACTTGGCATACTTAAGCCTTCCATAAATATTTCCATTTGTGCTCTTTCTTGATTTCCCCACTTCTCTGCTTTATAGGTTCATAGGCTCATAGGTGTTTACTAGGCTAACAACCACAAGGGCCTTTTTAAGCCTAGCCATGCATCCCAAATCTCTGACGAGTTCTGACACCCTGATAAGTGTAAACATGGGCCTGGGAGATGAACCATTTACAGGTTACCTGTGTCCATTTGAGACATAGGTGCCAAACCAGGGATGAATTTTCGGTCTCCCATCCAATTGTCCAAGCTGCACTTGAACTGGGTTAGGGAGGAACTCTGCTTCACATGGATGGAGAGCCTGTTCCATAGACGGGGTAGTTTCTGGGATACATACCTATCTCTCCAGCAGGTCCTATTTATATCACAGGCAAGATTTAAGTCTTTAGAACAGGTAATTCTGGTGCTGTTTGTTTTCTGGATATGCAGGAGGTCCATCAGAATGGGGTCTGACTATGCCTTGTATGCCAGGCATAGATCTCCTCTCAAAAGCCTGTAGGAGACAGAATACAGGGATAGGGCCTTGAGGCAGTCTGCATAGGACATATTACTTACGTCCTGTATTCTTTTAGTGAGGAACCTCTGTGGACGTTCCAGTTGTTGGGTATGCCTGGTAGGTACATACCAAAGGGGGTATTGTACTCAATGAAAGGTCTGATGAATGCTGAATACAGTGGAACAATGACTTCCTTGGACTAAGATGCCATACCATTGTTTATAAGTTGCGCAACATAGAATGATTTCCTCACCATTGTAGACACGTGATGATCAAAGGCTAGATTACTATCTATGTGTGTGTTCCTAAGTCCCTGACTACTGGGTCAACTCTAAGGGGTGTGTTGTCAATATGATAGTTACCAGGGATGGATGACTTCCCAAAGGATACTATTATGCATTTCTTGGTATTTAGTTTTAGTCCATGGCTCTGACACCATTTTTTGTCTGTGTCAGCCCCTCCTGGAGAACATTTGTGTCAGTGTGAGATTCAATGACAGCTCCTAATTTGCAATCATATGCAAATTTAGTCAGCCAGAGACCACTGACATTGGCCTTGACTTCTGAGAAGTAAATGCCAAAAAGGAGCGGTCCAAGGACTGATCCCTGAGGGACTCCACTTGTGACTGGACTCTTTGTAGAGGTGGACTCCCCAATTCTAGCTTCCTGGGTCCTGTCTCTGAGCCAGCTGGCTATCCACTGGATGACATACAGGTTTGCACCTAATCTCATGAGTTTGTCAACAATGCCCGAGTGGGGTATTGTGTCAAATGCCTTGCCCAGGTCAAGGTAGGCAGTGTGAACGATTTTGCCCTCATCCATTGCTTTGGTGACCTTCTCAAAGAAGTCCTCCAGGTTGAGTAGGCATGATCTGCCCTTGACGGAACCAAACTGGGTTGGGTCCAATGTCTGGAGGTTTACTATATCTCTGTTGATCATCTGCATGATAATTCTTTCCATGGCTTTACATATAAGACCAGTGAGACTTATGGGTCTGTAGTTTCCAGGGTCTGTAGATGGCCCACCTTTGTGCAGAAGGCTGACTGTTGCCTTTCTCTATTAATGAGGCATGAAGCCTGATCAGAGGCTACAGTTAAATAGTAATTCCAGAGGCCCTGATAGGTCATGTTTCATGCTATTTAGAAGGCACCCTGAGATATTGTCTGGGCCCATTAATGCAGTGTTCTTGGTCTTAGAGAAAGCATTAAGGACCTGTTCCCTAGTGATAGTATGGGGAGTCATATTTGATGATATTTCCTGAGGGAAGGTTGAGGGGGAGAAAAGAGTAAAGTTGGAGCTGAATTTATCAGCCAGGAGGTTTGCTATATCTTCTGGCTCAGTATAGGTTGCACCATTTACAATGAGCTCTGCACACAATGGTGTACTGCCTTTGAGGTTGCAGACATAGCTAAAGAATGTTTTGTGGTTGTCCTTGGCCTGGGAGGCCAAACTTACCTCAAATTTGGCTTTGGTAGACATTATTTGTCCTCTGAGTTGTTTTAGTTTGATGAGAGCTCTTTTATCCTGCTGGGTGCTGCACCTCCTAATTTTTGTCATGATTTTCTTCTTCCTGTTATACAGCTGATTGATTTTGTGATTCCACCAGGGTTTTTTGAGTTAGTTCTGTACTTCATAAAATTTCTAAAATATCTCTAATACCTCTACAGAATCTCTGGTTATTTTTCTTATTACAGACTCCCTAACTTTGGTGACAACCCTTTCTACTTTTTGTTGCCTAAGTGATTGTGCTAAAAGTTTTTGTGCTCTGGAGATATTATCAAAAAATAGTTGCATAATAGCAATCTTTCTAAACTCACATATATTATCCAGGCACTCCCTTATTGTCTCCTTAGCACTCTGCAGTGTGCCTCTTGTTGTTCCATGAGGTTCCCCTTATTCTGCAATAAGTTAACCTTTGCCAGTCCCTCTAAATAATTCCTGTTACTTCTTAAGCATATCTCTTTTTCTTTTATTTCTACTCTATTTTTTAAACTTCACTTTCATTTTGCCCCGATCAGCAGCTATAACTTCTGAAGAAACTTCTGTCTTCCCTAGTAACTCTTGAATAATTTCCACTGTCTATTCCTTAAATGTCTCTCTTTTTTGCAGGTAGTTGGAGAAGTGTCAGTGTCTCATTTTTACTTCATTACCTTGCATTTTTATCTTAGTTGTTATTGGCACAGTATGTGAAATAGTTATTGAGTTTGTGTCAAAACTTTCAATTAAATGCACATGTTCTTGTGAAATATAATTTCTGTGTAGTCTGGCCCAGCTATTGTACCTTGTGGAATCATATGCTGATTCTCTCAGAGTTCTGCTACTGAATTCATGTCTTCCATACCTAATATTTTCATAAATTTCTTCAGAAATGTACCCTCTTTTATAATATTTCCCTTCTAGGTCCCCACAGATACATCCTGACTGTTGCAAAATCACATGCCAGTCCCCACCTATAAGTAATATTACCTGCTGAAAGCTGATTTCTCCCAAAATGTTCTTAAGCTCCATAATAGCTGTTTTAGGTGGAATATAAATAAATGCCAGCATAATCCTTCTCCCTTACTAGTAATGCCTTACTATTACAAACCTATTGTTATTGTCTTTTCTCCTCTTCTTTCATTACTAGAGCTCTTCTAGCAATAAGTATAAGTATTCTCCTTTTCCTTTGTCTCTGATACTTTTCTGAATATCCATCCTGAAATCTTTTTATCAACTTCACATGCTCACTTCTTTCCAAATGTGTCTTTTGTAGCATTGTTTCTGCACTATTTCTTAATATAATTCAATACTCATTTCTTTTTGTCTAAACATGTAAGGCCATTCTCATTCCAAAATAATATGGATAGTGTATCCATTATGATAAGAAGTTATTATTCCAACCTATTATATATAATAGCTTTTTTAAAAATGTGTATTTCCATTTTTGTGTTATATGCACCCACTAGTGTTTGGCACATTGACCTTTTTATAGAGTTGTTTTTTGTCCTCTCCATTTGAACCTATGTCACATCTTACAAGACTTCTTGTTTTAATGAAAACCCTCAAACAAAACACCAAACACCCCCCCAATACCTTCATAGCCCATTAACTTAAAACATGCACACAAAACTGTATGTCTTCAAACAATGAAGTTTAACCATCATGTCAGGAACAACTGTCTCAAAATGACAGCTGCACCCACAGGCATTACCTATCCATGCTAAAATGCATGTTACAGCTTGTTCTCCTACTTACACTAATTGTTGTCTGTTTTTGTCTTATCTTTATTCCCCTCCCAGATGTGAAAAACAGATTGCATGCTTTCAGAAAGAAATTAACTTTTAGCCTTAAAAAAGTGCTAAGGCTTTATTGCCTGCCCATGTAGTCAGCTTGTCTCCATGGAACCATAAAAACAAAATGTACTGCCTTCAGCTACAGACTTCTCAACTCACACTGAACATTGATTTGCTAATGGAAAAAAAATCATTGCATTCAGCATTGTCTTACTTGCTTTCAAAAATTCTTATTAGATTAAGCCAAGGGCCTTAATCTAGTCATTCACCTGTAAAAAAAGTAAGAGAAAACATATCAACTCTACATATGTTTTAACTTATGCACTTTAACACCCAACCCCTCCTCAACAACCCAAAATTACAGCATATTAACTTAAATATCCTTTTGTCTAACATTTCTTCTCTTTTTCCATTGTAATGCCTACAGTTCTTAAAATTAAGAAAGAAGAAAAATGTACATGTTTACTTCAGTATCTTTGTCACATACAAGAATAACCAAAAATTATTTACTATATTTATTTATTTAACATTTGATTACCGGGAAAGTTTAACTGGGTCCAGGGAGACCCATTTTCAGCACAGACCAGAGGAGAAAAGCTCCAAATACATGTAAAAAGAAATATTAATACAGAAGTTAAGACAATAAAGACAGTAAAAGTATATACTAAAGCATGTGAAGAACAGAATAAAAATATTAAGTTACAAGTAGAAACTATTACCATAAATATAATACATTATTATAGGTGGAAAATTAGACTATAAGACACTAGTTATATTTTGATAGCAGTGACAATCAGTGATACACAAGAGAAGAAAACAGGGTAAGGGATGAGAAAGAGATATAGAGCAAGTGGGTTAAGAGGGTAAGGAATGAGGGAAATATAAGAGCATAGAGGAAGGAGCTAAAGTGAGAAAAGAAAGTAGTCGGGGTGTAAAGGTAGTGGGGTACTGAGATTACAGAGAGAAGTTTAGGCCTATTACAGATAGTAAATGGAGAACAAAAAGGGAGAAAGGGGAGAAGGGAGAAAGGGAAGTAGAATAAGTTATTGTGAAAGGTAGTTTGGGGGTAGTTAGAAAAGGCTATAGTGTTAAGTAGGGTTAGAGCAGGAACAGATCCATGCTTTGCTTAAGTATTCCTTTAGAGTGATTTTAAATGAGAGGAAGTTGATGTTTGGTCTACATTTATGGAAAGTTTGTTCCAAGCTTTGGCAAAGGAATAGAAATACTGGAATTTTCCAGCAGTTTTATTGAGCTTGTGTACAGAATTAAGTTGTTTGTCTTTGGTTCTTAGAGATCTATTAGGGTGAGAGGTAGAAAGAACAGATGTTAGTGCAGGACAGGCAGTAGGCTTACAGATAATGTTGTGGGCTGTTAAGAGTTGTAAGTAGGTGAGCCATAGTGGGAGCTCCAGCCATTTTAATGGTTGAAGTGCAATGCCATGATGAGTGGAATAGGAAGAGTTTGTGGCAAATTTTGCAATTTTTTATACCAAGTTTCAAGTTTTGTTAAGACAGATGTCTGAAGATTAGTAAAGATGTTGGCACCATACAAGAGGGAAGGTAATAGGTAGGTATTATCAAGGGTGATTCCAGTAGGCTGGTTAAGAAGATGTGAATGTCTATAGAGTGTACCTAATTTTTGATGATTTTTTATGCTATTTTGTATATGGAGGTTGAATTTTTAGGTTGTGATGTGTCTGCACCGGCCTAGTAATCAAGGAGCCTCAATCCTCACCACTGGCAACATTGGGGGGATGTACACACTGACAGGATGACAAGTACACACACAGTAAAGTGCAATTTCCCTTAAGAACACACAGAGATCACAGTCAGTCTGGGTTCTCCCTCTTTCTCCATATCCCAATAAGACTCCCCTAGTGGCACAGCTATAGAGTTGAGATCTCAGCTGAGTGGCCAAGCTAAGACCTCTGGCACCCTGTCTGTCCAACCAGTGCTTCGTGTCCCTGCCCAAATAGCTGACACACACACACTTTGTGATTTGATTTACACACACACACACACACACACACACACACACACACACACACACACACACACACACACACACACACACACACACACCTGGGAAAGGCTGGCACAGATTTACTAGCTGTGCCCCCTTTTGCCCAGACTATAAGGTAGTTCCAGCTATGACCAGGCAGCTCTTTATCAGCTACTTAAGGCCCTTAACAAAGGGTGTCCAATCCTACTGTGTAATGTTACTATTAATCCAAATGGTACTCTGACCAAGAGCAAGGCTATTGGAGTGGCCTGTACAGTGTCACCAAATAGACATGCAAGTACTCTAAGATCTTAAATATGTCTCACAAATAGCCACAAAGATAGGTTTAAATATATTTAATAATGAATAATAAAAGAACAAGACAATACTCAGTAAATCAACACAGTAACTTCAGTCAAAAATCACAGGAAATATTTAAAACAACATTGCAGGACAGTCTCAAATAAATAAAGAAAACATATAAACTAATCTTTACTATATTCCTAACTGAATCTAAAAAGTTACTATGCCCTAGAAACTTACTTACAGAGCAAGGCAAGTGCAGATGTAATGATGAGTGGATGTTCTTGTTAGGTCAAAGACAAAGTACAAAATGCCCAGTCTCTCTCTGAGAGTTCTTAAATTAATATCAAATATTACTGCTGGGTTAGCTTGGATGACATCACTTTTTGTCACCTGACTTTAGTTCCCAAGCTACCCCATTGTCAGAAAGTACAAGCATTTTTAGAATCTCTCTGTGAAAAAAAATACATATCTCTCAGATGTTTGCAGATCCTGAAAGTCATAAAACAATAAAACACTTCTGCATCTCAACCCTAGTAATTACTTCTCTTCCAACACAATAAACTTCTAGCTCTAGACATTGTGTCTGCTACATTGAGACTGAGAGATAACATTTATACCACGATTATAAAACAATTTAATTTCAACTTATTTTCTTGAAGTTTTGCAAGTTAACCTTTTATGTCCCAGTTTCTACTGTTAAAACATATACAGTTACACAATTATAATAGTTTATATACATTGATATTCTAAGCCAGCAGGGCATGCTGTGGTTACATTTTAGCTCAGTACATAACATACAGTTCTGTATAAATCATATCAATATTCACAAATGACATAGAATTATTTACAAAATTCCAGATAGCTGGGCTGGCAGTGTGACATAGGTTATCATTAATAAGTATACCTAGAAACTTGGAGTATGGAACAGTTTCAATCAGTGTGTTATTTAGGGAATGGATGTTGAAATTTGTTTTATAGTCTTGCAGGGTTTTGGGGACAAAGAGTAGGAGTTTAGTTTTGTAGGGATTGAGAAGCAGTTGAGACTTATAAAGCCAGAGTTCAATAGATGAGAAAGCTAATTTCAGGTAAGTTATTAGCAGTGCAGATAATAGTTGAATCATTGGCATATTTGATTAAAGAGGCATGCTGGGTGGATGAATGTAGGTTTTTTATGAAGATGTTAAACAAGAGAGGCCCAAGAATGGACTTCTGGGGTACTCCTATAATAATAGGTAGGAAGGGAGAAAGTGAGCCTTGCCAATTTACTGACTGTTGTCTGTCTGAGAGGTAACTGGTGAATCATGCAAGAGAGATGGGTATGAGACCAAGTGAGGAAAGTTGGTGTAATAATGTATTATGTGAAACAGTATTGAATGCTTTTGAGACGTCTAAAAATACTGTGAATGCAAGTTGACCAGAATCTCTAGCATGATTTATGGTGTCCATGAATGATATTTGGGCAGTTGTAGTGCTGTGATTAGGTCTGAAACCACGCTGGATGGGGAAAAGGAAGTTGTTATGTAGAAGGTATTTAATGAGCTGTGTGTGGATACACTTTTCCAGTATTTTAGACAAAGGTGATAAAATAGCAATGGGTTGGTAGTTAGATAAATCAGAGCAGTTACCTCCTTTGAATAGTGGGATAATATAGGATTTTTTCCAGATGCTTGGGACATGAGATTCAATAACTGACCAGTTGATAAGAATAATGACTGGGTAGGCAATGGCTTCAACAGCAAGCTTAAGGTACTCAGCTGGGAGATTATCAGCTGAATTAGTACAAGGTGTGAGTTTTTGTGTAAGTTTTTTTTATGTAGTTTGTAGGGGGTGGGTGTAGTGTAAACACAAGAGCAGAAGTTGGAGAGTATTGTGAGACATCAAAAGTAGCATTATTTAGTGAAGATGTGTTATTAGCAGAGGATTGCACTAGGTTAGATATGCTGTTAATGAAGTGAGAGTTAGAGGGTGGCATTTTGCACAGGAGATTTATCTGAGAAGGGGTTTGCTATTTGTTTTGTGCCTGGTTTAAGAAGTGAGTTGATTGTTGACCAGAATTTTCCAGGTTTTTCAGAGTAATTTATTTATTTATATTTATTTATTTTACATTTGTTTACCAGGATGGTCCGACTGGGACAGTGCCCATTTTTCAGCGGAGGCCCGGGGAGAAAAGCTCCAGTCTAAGCTTACATACAAAATCATAACATCAAGTAATAGAAATTATAGACAAAAAAATGAGTGTTAACATGTTTATAGGAAAAAATGTAAAAACAAAAATATATACATGGTGCAGCGGTAGCGTTGTCGCCTCACAGCAAGAGGTTCTCCAGTTTGATTCTCGGCTGGAGCACCTTCTGTGTGGAGTCTGCATGTCCTCCTGGCGGTGGAGTGGTGTTCGAAAGACATGCGTAAATGGGCGTGCCTTTGTTGAAGGTTGGGCTTTGGGCTGGCACCTCGGCACCGTAAAAATCGACTGCCAATCATTAGCAGACCGGAGTTCCACTGTGGTGACCCCTAACCGCGAAAAGCCAAAAGAAAAACAAATAGAACAAGATTTTAAACACTTGAATATAAACAAATATATGGTTAACTTATATATGTAGAGGAACATAACATTAGTGAGGAAATTAAGTAGGGAGAATCACTTAGGCAGACTAGTGCATAGTTAGTAATACTTCCATGGTGAGAATTGCACTTAAGAATGTAACTACTTATAGAGCAGTAGTGCTGTTGGAAGGGATATGTTAACAGACTTAGTACATACAGCTAAATTGTATAAGTAATGCCAAGTTAATAATTAACCTGGAGTGTTACATGTGCAAAGCCAGGATTCAAATAAGTGTCTTTTGAGATATTTTGAAAAGATTAAGATTGCTTATGGATCTAATGCTATGTGGAAGGGTATTCCAATTTTTAGCAACAAAGAGTAAAGAGAGTTGTCTGCTGTATTGGATACTTTGGTTACTTGGAGTAAGTCCTTGTTAGATGATCAAAGACTACAAATGTTAGAGTAGGGTTGTAGAAGATTTTTTCGGGAAGGTACATTGTCAGGATTTGCATTATTTTGTGAGACATTATTAATTGGTTATAGTTCATAACATGAGGTAGTTCTATCCAAGAAAATTTTTTAAGGCATTGACAGTGATGGGTTGAATGTGTGGAATCTGTTTCAAATTTGGCAATCTTATTGTAACATGATTCTAATTTACTTAGTTCTGACTTTTTGAGGTTGGTAAGTATGGGGGGTGCATATATGACTGAGGAGAGAAGGTGGGTTCTAGCTATGGCTATTCTTGTAGCATCTAAGAATTTTTTGTTTCTATACATTGTTCCCATTTTCTTGTGAACCTTTTTGATTGTGTTAGAAATGTGTATGCCAAATATTAGTCTGTTGTTAATTATGATGCTTAATAGTTTTGTTTGGGAATCTGGGAGAATCCTAGTATTATTACCGGCAGTGATATAAAAGTTAACTGGGAGGTTAGTAGGTTTAGATGGATGAAAGATCACAACTTTAGTTTCATTAGGGTTGAGAGTGAGTTGTGTTTTCTAGCCACATTTCAATATCAGAGAAGGCTATTTGTGTGACTGTAAGAAGTTAAGTTATTGTGGATGCTGCACATATGATGGTTGCATCATCTGCATTTTGTATGATAGATGCTTGACATGAGGCAGTATTAAGATAATTTATGAATATGCTGAAGAGGAGGGGCCCTAGGATTTAACCCTGTGGACCTCCAAGTGTAACAGGAAGGAATGGGGATAGATCTTGCTTCCATTTCACAGCTTGCTGGCAGCTAGATAGATAACTTTGAAACCAGTTAACAGCATCAAGGTTGTTATTAAGATTACTCAGAGTGGACAGTAACTTAGGATGGGAAACTGTATTGAATGCTTTAGACATGTCCAAAAAGACTATAGACACTATTTTGCCACCATCTCTGAATTTATTTAGAGTATTAGTGAAACTTAAAAGAACTGTAGTAGTGCTATGATGTGGTCAGAATCCATGCTGTGATGTTGAGAGGAGATTATTGCTTAGAAGGTGTTTAAGATGTTGGAAGTGGATAAATCTTTCCCGAATTTTAGAAAGTGGTGAAAGTATAGCAATGGGTTGGTGGTTTGTTAGTTCTGTTGAATTACCCCCCTTTGTGTAATGGTGTAATATATGTGATTTTCCAAATAGCTGGGACATACTGTACTGTTACAGAGTGGTTTATAAGTATTGACACAGGGAAGGCAATAACATCTGCTGTTAATTTTAGATATTCTGCTGGCAAGTTATCTGCTGTCAGTGAAGCGGGTTTCAACTTCTTTAATAGTTTTGCAGCAGTTTGTTTAGGACTGTCTGAAATGAGAATGCATTTACAATATTGCTTGAATTGTTGGTTGTTGGCATTGTGGGAAACTTGCTATCCTTAGTCAGAGTTAAAACACTTTCAGTGAAGAATATGTTAAATTGTTCAGCAATATTGTTTGTGTTATCAGGTAAGTTGGCGGGGGGGGGGGTTGTGGTTTGGCCAGGATGAAGTATGTTATTGATTGTGTTCCAGAATTTTTGTGGATTAATTCTGTATTTCTATTGTAAATTAGAATAGTAGTGTTGTTTGTCTAGTTTAATTTGGAGTTTGGCACTGTTTCTAAGTTGCTGGTAAATTAAACGGTTTTGGAAGGATTTATTTTTAGCCCAAGTTTGCCATGCTTTGTCCCTTTGTTTTAGGAGGGAACGAGTCTCATGGGTTAACCACGGTGTGTAGTTGGCTTTGACTCAAACTATTCTTGGTGGTGCAGTCTGTTTAGAACAGTAAGGGAGGTGTCACTGAAGTGCTGCACAGCAGCGTCTAAGGGCAGCTGCTTAAGAGGAGTCCAGTCTGTTTAGAATAGTAAGGAAGGTGTCACTGAAGGGCTGCACAGCAGCATCTAAGGGGAGCTGCTTAAGAGGAGTCCAGTCTGTTTAGAACAGTAAGAGAGGTGTCACTGAAGTGCTGCACAGCAGCATCTAAGGGCAGCTGCTTAAGAGGTGTCCAGTCTGTTTAGAACAGTAAGGAAGGTGTCACTGAAGTGCTGCACAGCAGCATCTAAGGGCAGCTGCTTAAGAGGAGTCCAGTCTGTTTAGAACAGTAAGGAAGGTGTCACTGAAGTGCTGCACAGCAGCATCTAAGGGCAGTTGTTTAAGAGGAGTCCAGTCTGTTTTACTTATGAGGAGCCCAGTCTGTTTAGAACAGTAAGGAAGGTGTCATTGAAGAGCTGCACAGCAGCATCTAAGGGCAGCTGCTTAAGAGGAGTCCAGTCTGTTTAGAACAGTAAGGAAGGTGTCATTGAAGTGCTGCACAGCAGCATCTAAGGGCAGTTGCTTAAGAGGAGTCCAGTCTGTTTAGAACAGTAAGGAAGGTGTCATTGAAGTGCTGCACAGCAGCATCTAAGGGCAGCTGCTTATGAGGAGTCCAGTCTATTTTTTCAAGAATATTACGTAGAATCTGTAAGTTAAAATTTTTCTTATTACGAACTTGGCAGAAGTTAATTAGTTTAGTAGGGTTACTGTGATTTCTCAGTAAGTAGGTTCCAAAGTGGTCACTTAAGTGATCTGGGAGACACCCTGCTATTTGGTAATACTGGGCTTTATTAGTTAAGAACCAGTCCAAAATAGATTGTTTATCTGTATTCTTGTCAGTTCTAGTTGGATGAGAAATCATTTGAGTGAAACCATGGAGATTTAGGTAGCCATGAGGATTGTCAGTTACATGTCATCCAGTCTGTGTTAAGGTCTCCTGCAATAATGGTTTCTGTGATATGGCTTTTGTGACATTTTGGAGAATGATTTTGACTGTACTGAAATTGTTTCCTGGAGGGATGTAGATGGTTATTGTATACATATATTTGTTCTGGTTTAGTTGTAATCTGGTTATGAATAGCTCTGCATTATTAATGTTAGTAATACTTAGGTTTAAAGGTTGTAACTTGAGTGTGCTCTCAAAAAGAATTGCTACACCACCTCCCATTTTTTTCTATTCTATCGGCTCTTAGAATATTATAACCAGGTGGGGTTATTTCTATGTCTGGTATATATGGTTTCAACCAAGTTTAAGGAGGTGGCTAACTTCACGGCACCCATGCAAATGCAGAATAGTTGCATGACCAGCAAATCATACACCAGTGCACTGTACGAACACATACACAAATGCATGGATCTCACCATACCCAATAGAACCAAGATGCTCTCCTCCAAAAAAGGAAGCCAATTTGGTGTTCCCCTGCCATAAACAAACTTTACAACAGAAGGAGGAAACTCATGTGGAATAAGGTGAAGTCCCAAGACTGGAAAAACTCCCTTATTAGTCTCAACAAAAATTTGAGATCCCTCATCAAATCCTCTAAAGCTAGCTATGTAAACAGAATTGCAGCAGATAGTAAAGACAACCGCAAGGCCTTCTATAGTTATGCAAAGAATCTCCACTGCAATACCCAGATTTGCTCTGATCTACTGCACAATTGTACCTCCTATACCGAGGCAACAGTTATTGCCAACAGATTCAGTGCCAACCTTCCCCCCCTTCCCCCCAAAGGACCAATCACAATACCAGGCACCCAGTATTACTGCTGCACAAGTTAAAACAGCACTGTCCAAGGCCAAGAATACAGCTTCTATGGGACCTGACAATATCCCTGGCTGTGTTCTACATGAACTACAGAGTGAACTGGCACCTCAGCTGTGTGCCCTGTTCAATCACAGCCTCACCTCAGACTTTGTCCCTACCAAATGGCACACTTCTATAGTCATCCCTCTCCACAAAGGAGGAGCGACTACAGACCCTGGTAATTATCGCCCCATTAGCCTGACGAGTCTGATATGCAAAGCTATGGAATGCATCATCATGGACCTAATAAACAAGGATATAGGAATCTCCAAACTCTGGATTCCACACAGTTTGGTTTTGTGAAGGGTAGATCATGCCTGCTCAACCTAGTTGACTTCTTTGAGTCAGTCACCAGAGCTGTGGATGAAGGCAAGGTGGTTCATACAGCCTACCTTGATCTGGCCAAGGCCTTTGATACCATTCCCCACTCAGGAATCATAGAAAAACTCACTAAGCTAGACATCAACCCCTATATCACTGGTTCCTATTAAATGATCGAAGATGCATTCTTTTGAATGTGCCTCGATCGACCTTGAAAGCACAAAAAGGCAAAATAGCAAAATGGCATATAAGCAAAATTGCTTGGCTGCTTCCGTTACTTTGCTGTTTTCGTCACTGTAGTGTGATCTCGGAGTTGGTATATTTAAGTAGGGAGGGTGTGGGGGCGAAGCCGCCCACTTTATGTAATGTTTTAAAATTTTTTATTTTTTATTTTATTTTTTTGTGGAACAGCACTTTTTTTCCCTTGGAAAAAAAAAAACGCTGTTCTAAGCATTCCAGATTGTAAGCTTTTACTTACATGGGTTTGATAAATCATTGTTCACTTTTTTAAGCATTCGATGATTTAACATAGACCCTATATCACTAGGTGGGTTGCAAACTGGCTCACAGATAGAACCCACAGTGTGAAAGTAGCTGACTCCAAGTCAGATTGCCAATTAGTCACTAGTGGAGTCCCACAGAGTTTGGTCCTGGGTCCTCTCCTGTTTGGTATCTACTTCTCTGAAGTCCAGGCCAACATGAAGGGACTCTGGCTGACAAAGTTCGCAAATGATTTCAAGTTGGGAGCTATTACTAACTCCCCAAGTGATGTTGACATCCTACAGGTAGGGCTCACTGAGACTAATGACTGGTGTCAGAACCATGGCTATAAGCTCAATGCCAAAAAATGTGTCATCATCCCCTTTGGGAAAAACCCAGTTCCCATGAATTACCACATCAATGATAGTCCACTGAACACAGAAGGCGTTGTAAAAGATCTGGGAACACAGATGACTAGTTGGCAATCTGACTTGGAGTCAGCTACTTTCACACTGTGGGTTCTATCTGTGAGCCAGTTTGCAACCCACCTAGTGATATAGGGTTGACAGCAACCTCTCTTTTGACCACCACATTGCCACTGTCATCAGAAAGTCCTTCTGTGTGGCACATCTCATTGCTAAGGGTTTTACATCCAGGAAGAAAGAGGTCTTTGTCTCCCTCTACTCTTCCCTCATTAAGCCAATCATTGAGTACACCTGCAACAACTGGAGAGGCTGCAAAAGTACCTCACAAAGAGGATCCTAGGCCTTAAATGCTTGTCCTATATGGACAGACTCAAAATACTCCAACTATTCTGTCTCATAATGCCTACTTAGAGGCGATCTCTGCTTGACTTACAAAGCCATGTCTGACCCAGGTCTGCTAGAAATGCTACATCTAAAGAAATCCCAATCCCTCCACACCACATGCTCCAGAGACCTCAACCTCATTACCACAATCAACAAAACATGTTGGAGGGACAGGTTCATAACTCAGAGACTGCCCATGCTACGGAATAGACTTTCCATACATGTCAAACAGAGCACGTCAGTGGCCCTCTTCAAGAGAAATCTTGATGAGTGGATGGGAAATAGGAAATTCACCCCGGGGATCACTCCGATACACTGGGAACTAAGGTCGGGTGGCACGATGCCAAGGTAATCTTATGGGCTAGGCTTGTAAGGGCTCCAGGGCCATTATCCTAGTACACACCTATGAACCTATGAAGCTATGGTAATGTCTGGGTTGTAAAGGGAGAGAGTTGCATGGAGTTTGTGTATTTTATTGAGCATACTTCTAAGATTTAGGTTTAGTAGTAGTATTTCAGAACTCTTATGTGGAGCAGGTAGTTTGATTAGTAATGGGGAGTTTAATGAGATCATGCATTAGGGGCCTGGGTTTGGGTGGATATCACCACTATGCATAAGTCTGACTGCTATGTGACTGAGTACCTGGAAAAGTTTGAATAGTTTTATTGTGGGTTTTAAAGGCTATATTATGGAGGCTTTCATCTGTAAAGTGTATTCGGTGTTGTTTCACGTCTGTGAGTGTGGTTATAAAGAATGATGGGGACACATAAAAGCTATTAGTTGTTGTTAGGGTAGGGTTATTAAATGTTGTTGCTTGCTTTATATACTGATTGAAGAGAATAAAATAGAAATAGAAGGTGAGTGTGGTTGGGGGTGGGGGGGCCGCTTACAAGCCAAAGTGGAGTGCTCTGTAGGGGATAATGAATATTATCTCAAACAGGTAGACACACACAAAGTTAACTTTAGCTGTTTGTGTTCACAGACAGTTCAGACCCAAACTGTGCTTTTCATATAACAATGTATCCACTGGTTTGGTTAAAGATAAAGGTGTTATTGCAGCCAATTACTTAGAGTGGTGTTAGGTCTAGAAAAGAGCTGAGATGGTAAAGATACATTATAAAGTCTACAAAACAAACTCTGCAAATAGCTACTGCATACAGGAAAATATGTCTTGAATCAACTACTAGTATATGCAGATACTGAGCCATTTGGATAACACATTAGTAAGAAGGGACCTCACCTGACAGGTATGCAGTCATATATAAAAATATAGCGAGCAGCACTCTGTCCTGGGTCTGTAATGTGAGCCTATGCACCACTTACACTACAATTATATAGATATAATTAGACAGCAGTATGAGCTGTCTATGCACAACAATTGTACAGGAATAATATTAGCTAACAAGGTGTAACTATGCAAATAGTACATACAAATATACTAAACAACTTATAGGTTCATAGGTGCATAGGTAGGTACTAGGCTATCTGCCTGAAGGCATTTATAAGCCTAGCCGGAATGTGTTGGCTTTCACCGCCCCCTTAGATTAGTTCCCTGTGTCTCTGTCCAGCAGAGCCATTGAAGTGATCCCTTGGGTAAACTATCTGTTTCCCAAACACTTGTCAAGGTTTCCCTTGAAGAGGGTTAGCGTGGAGCTCTGCCTAATGTAGAACTTGGTGCAGGAAAACACATGCTAGCATGCCATAGTAACCTCCAGTAATTCAGTGTAAATCATATTAGATGTCTGTGGAACACAATTCAACATAAATAAGCAAATACAGTTTAAAACGCTAACTGGAGAGACACTCAGCTCTTCATGGTTCTTTTGAGATTTGTTTAAAGTTGTTTCAGGCTTCAACTTTCTGTTACTTAAGAAGTTAACTTGAGTGTTTTCTGCCATTCCACACAGAGCAATTGGAGAAAGAGCACTGACTAAAACTCTGATCTGTGATATATAACAATAAGTAGACTGTTTTTTTTCTTATTTTTACTAGTTATTTGTTATTCTAGATATGTATAGCACTTTTATTGTCTGCTGCATACTTTATTACTGTATTTTATAGCTATTGGCTCACTGCCTGTAGTGTTTTCTGCCTGAAGTGATTTCTGTAATGTGTTCTGACTAGAGAGTTCCCCACTCTCCCTCCCTATTGGTATCTTGTCTTTATACCTGCTGGCCTTGCAGTTGTCCTCACAGCAAGAGGTTCTCCAGTTTGATTCTCGGCTGGAGCACCTTCTGTGTGGAGTCTGCATGTCCTCCCCGCAGTGGAGTGGTGTTCAAAAGACATGTGTAAATGGGTGTGCCTTCATTGAAAGTTGAGCATCGGGCTGGCACCTTGGCAGCATAAAAATCGACTGCCAATCATTAGCAGACCAGAGTTCTGCTGTGGCGACCCCTAACAGGGAAAAGCCGAAAGAAAAACAAACAACCAAACAGAACAAGACTTTAAACACTTGAATATAGACAAATATATGGTTAACTTATATATGTGGAGGAACATAACATTAGTTAGGAAATTAGGTAGGGAAAATCACTTAGGCAAACTAGTGCATAGTTAGTAATACTTCCATGGTGAGAATTGCAGTTAGGAATGTAACTACTTATAGAGCAGTAGTGTTGTTAGAAGGGATATGTTAACAGAGTTAGTACATACAGCTAAATTGTATAAGTAATGCTAAGTTAATAATTAACCTGGAGTGTTGCATGTGCAAAGCCAGGATTCAAATAAGTGTCTTTTGAGATATTTTGAAATGATTAAGATTGCTTATGGATCTAATGCTATGTGGAAGGGTATTCCAATTTTTAGAAGCAAAGTTAGAGTAAAGAGAGTTGTCTGCTGTATTGGATACTTTGGTTACTTGGAGTAAGTCTTTGTTAGATGATCAAAGACTACGAGTGTTAGATTAGGGTTGTAGAATATTTTTTCGGGAAGGTACATTGTCAGGATTGTGCATTATTTTGTGAGCCATTATTAATTGGTTATAGTTCATAACATGAGGTAGTTCCATCCAAGAAAAAATTTTAAGGCATTGACAGTGATGGGTTGAATGTGTGGAATCTGTTTCAAATTTGGCAGTCTTATTGTAACATGATTTTTAATTTACTTAGTTCTGACGTTATGAAGTTTGTAAGTATGGGGGGTGCATATAAGACTGAGGAGAGAAGGTGGGTTCTAGCTATGGCTATTCTTGGAATGTCTAAGAATTTTTTGTTTCTAAACATTGTTCCCATTTCCTTGTGAACGCAATGTGTATGCCAAATATTAGTCTGTTGTCAATTATGATGCCTAATAGTTTTGTTTGGGAATCTGGGAAAATCCTAGTATTATTGCCAGCAGTGATATAAAAGTTAGCTGGGAGGTTAGTAGGTTTAGATGGATGAAAGATCATAAGTTTAGTTTTATTAGGGTTAAGAGTGAGTTGTGTTTGCTAGCCACATTTCAATATCAGAGAAGGCTTTTTGTGTGACCGCAAGAAGTTAAGTTATTGTGGATGCTGCACATATGAGGGTTGAATCATCTGTATATTGTATGATAGATGCTTGACAGGAGGCAGTATTAAGATCATTTATGAATACGCTGAAGAGGAGGGGCCCTAGGATTGAACCCTGAGGACCTCCAAGTGTAACAGGAAGGAATGAGGATATATCTTGCTTCCATTTCACAGCTTGCTGGCAGCTAGATAGATAACTCTGAAACCAGTTAACAGCATCAGAGTTTATATTAAGATTATTCAGAGCAGACGGTAACTTAGGATGGGAAACTGTATTGAATGCTTTAGACATGTCCAAAAAGACTATAGACACTATTTTGCCATCATCTCTGAATTTATTTATAGCATTAGTGAAACTTAGAAGAACTGTAGTAGTGCTATGACGTGCTATGACATGCTTTGATGTTGAGAGGAGATTATTGATTAGAAGGTGTTTGAGATGTTGGAAGTGGATACATCTTTCCAGAATTTTAGAAAGTGGTGAAATTACAGCAATGGGTTGGTGGCTTGTTAGTTCTGTTGAATTACCTCCTTTGTGTAATGGTGTAATATATGTGATTTTCCAAATAGCTGGGACATACTGTTTTGTTATAGAGCGGTTTATAAGTACTGACACAGGGAAGGCAATAACATCTGCTGTTAATTTTATATATTCTGCTGGCAAGTTATCTGCTGCCAGTGAAGTGGGTTTCAACTTCTTTAATAGTTTTGCAATAGTTTGTTTTAGGACTGTCTGAAATGAGAATGTATTTACAATATTGCTTGAATTGCTGGGTGTTGGCATTGTGGGAAACTTGCTATCCTTAGTCAGTGCTAAAACACTTTCAGTGAAGAATATGTTAAATTGTTCAGCAATATTGTTTGTGTTATCAGGTAAGTTGGTGGTGGTGGGGGGGGGGGTTGTGGTTTGGCCGGGATGAAGTATGTTATTGATTGTGTTCCAGAATTTCTGTGGATTAATTCTGTATTTCTGTTGTAAATTAGAATAGTAGTGTTGTTTGTCTAGTTTAATTTGGTGTTTGGCACTGTTTCTAAGTTGCTGTAAAATTAAACGGTTTTGGAAGGATTTATTTTTAGCCCAAGTTTGCCATGCTTTGTCCCTTTGTTTTAGGAGGGAACGAGTCTCATGAGTTAACCATCGTGTGCAGTTGGCTTTGACTTGAACTATTCTTGGTGGTGCAGTCTGTTTAGAATAGTAAGGAAGGTGTCATTGAAGTGTTGCACAGCAGCATGTAAGGGCAGTTGCTTAAGAGGAGTCCAGTCTATTTTTTCAAGAATATTACGTAGAATCTGTAAGTTAAAATTGTTCTTATTACGAGCTTGTCAGAAGTGAATTAGTTTAGTAGGGTTACTGTGATTTCTCAGTAAGTAGATTCCAAAGTGGTCATTTAAGTGATGTGGGAGACACCCTGCTATTTGGAAATACTGGGCTTTATTAGTTAAGAACCAGTCCAAAATAGATTGTTTATCTATATTCTTGTCAATTCTAGTTGGATGACAAATCATTTGAGTGAAACCATGGAGGTTTAAGTAGTCATGAGGATTGTCAGTTACATGTCATCCAGTCTGTGTTAAAGTCTCCTGCAATAATGATTTCCTGTGATATGGCTTTTGTGACATTTTGGAGAATGGTTTTGACTATACTGAAATTGTTTCCTGGAGGGATGTAGATGGTTATTATATAGATATGTTTGTTCTGGTTTGGTTGTAATCTGGTTATAAGTAGCTCTGCATTATTAATTTTAGTAATACTTAGGTTTAGAGGTTGTAAGTTGAGTGTGTTCTTAAAAAGAATTGCTACACCACCTCCCATTTTTTCTATTCTATCAGCTCTTAGAATATTATAACCAGGTAGGGTTATTTCTATATCTGGCTAACTTCACGGCACCCATGCAAATGGAGAATAGTTGCATGACCATCAAATCATAAACCAATGCACTGTACGAACACATACACAAATGCATAGATCTCGCCATACTCAATAGAACCAAGATGCTCTCCTCCAAAAAAGGAAGCCAGTCTGGTGTTCCTCTGCCCTAAACAAACTTTACAACAGAAGGAGGAAACTGATGCGGAATAAGGTGAAGTCCCAAGACTGGAAAAACTCCCTTATCAGCCTCAACAAAAAGTTGAGATCCCTCATCAAATCCTCTAAAGCTAGCTATGAAAACAGAATTGCAGCAGATAGTAAATACAACCACAAGGCCTTCTCTAGTTATGTAAAGAATCTCCACGGCAATACCCAGATTTGCTCTGATCTACTGCACAATGGTACCTCCTATACCGAGGCAACAGATATTGCCAACATACTGGTAGACAGATTCAGTGCAAGCTTTACCTCCCCCCCCAAAGAACCAATCACAATACCAGGCACCCAGTATTACTGCTGCACAGGTTAAAACAGCACTGTCCAAGGCCAAGAATACAGCTTCTGTGGGACCTGACAATATCCCTGGCTGTGTTCTACATGAACTACAGAGTGAAATGGCACCTCACCTGTGTTCCCTGTTCAATCACAGCCTCACCTTAGGCTTTGTCCCTACCAAATGGAACACTGCTATAGTCATCCCTCTCCACAAAGGAGGAACGACTACAGACCCCGGGAATTATCGCCCCATTAGCCTGACGAGTCTGATATGCAAAGCTATGGAATGCATCATCATGGACCTAATAAACAAGGATATAGGAATCTCCAAACTCTGGATCCCACACAGTTTGGTTTTGTGAAGGGTAGATCATGCCTGCTCAACCTGGTTGAATTCCTTGAGTCAGTCACCAGAGCTGTGGATGAAGGCAAGGTGGTCCATAAAACCTACCTTGATCTGGCTAAGGCCTTTGATACCATTCCCCACTCAGGAATCATAGACAAATTCACTATGCTAGACATCAACCCCTTCATCACTTGTTCCTATTAAATGATTGAAGATGCTTTCTTTTGAATATGTCTTGATCGACCTTGAAAGCACGAAAAGGCAAAATAGCAAAACGGCATATAAGCAAAATCTCTTGGCTGCTTCTGTTACTTTGCTGTTTTCGTCACTGTAGTGCGATCTCCTCTCTTGTTTGGTATCTACTTCTCTGAAGTCCAGGCCAAAACGAAGGGACTCTGGCTGACAAAGTTCACAGACGAGTGCAAGGTGGGAGCTATTACTAACTCCCCAAGTGATGTTGACATCCTACAGGTAGGGCTCACTGAGACTAATAACTGGTGTCAGAACCATGGCTTTAAGCTCAATACCAAAAAATGTGTCATCATCCCCTTTGGGAAAAACCCAGTTCCCATGAATTACCACATCAATGGTAGTGCACTGAACACAGAAGGCGTTGTAAGAGATCTGGGAACACAGGTTGACAGCAATCTCTCTTTTGACAACCACATGGCCACTGTCGTCAGAAAGTCCTTCTGTGTGGCACATCTCATCACTAAGAGTTTTGCATCCAGGAAGAGAGAGGTTATTGTCTCCCTCTACTCTTCCCTCATTAGGCCAATCATTGAGTACAATGCCCCATTTAGCATGTACTTCACTAGACACCTGCAACAACTGGAGAGGCTGCAAAAGTACCTCACAAAGAGGATCCTAGGCCTTAAACACTTGTCCTATATGGACAGACTCAAAAAAACTCCAACTATTCTGTCTCATATCGCCTACTTAGAGGTGATCTCTGCTTGACTTGCAAAGCCATGTCTGACTCAGGTCTGCTAGAAATGCTACATCTAAAGAAATCCCAATCCCTCCACACCACATGCTCCAGAGATCTCAACCTCATTACCACAATCAACAGAACATGCTGAAGGGACAGGTTCATAACTCAGAGACTGCCCATGCTATGGAATAGACTTTCCATAAATGTCAAACAGAGCTCGTCACTGGCCCTCTATAAGAAAAATCTTGATGAGTGGATGGAAAATAGAAAATCCACCCCAGGGATCACTCCAATGGCTCTACTTGACAGATACACTGGGAACTAAGGTTGGGTGGCACGATGCCAAAGTAATCTTATGGGCTAGGCTTGTAAGGGCTCCAGGGCCATTAGCCTAGTACACACCTATGAACCTATGAAGCTATGGTAATGTCTGGGTTGTAAATGGAGAGAGTCGCATGGAGTTTGTGTATTTCATTGAGCATACTTCTAAGATTTAGGTTTAGTAGTAGTATTTCAGAACTTTTATGTGGAGCAGGTAGTTTGATTAGTAATGGGGAGTTTAATGAGATCATGCATCCGGGGCCTGGGTTTGGGTGGATATCACCACTATGCATAAGTCTGACTGCTATGTGACTGAACACCTGAAAAAGTTTGAGTAGTTTTTTTGTGGGTTTTAAAGGATATATTATGGAGGCTTTCATCTGTAAAGAGTATTTGGTGTTGTTTCAGGTCTGTGAGTGTGGTTATACAGAATGATGGGGACACATAAAAGTTATTAGTTGTTGTTAGAGTTGGGTTATTAAATATTGTTGCTTGCTTTATATACTGATTGAAGGGAATAAAAGAGAAATAGAAGGTGAGTGTGGTTGGGGGTGGGGGGACTGCTTACAAGCCAAAGTGGAGTGCTCTGTAGGGGATAATGAATATTAGCTCAAACAGGTAGACACATACACAAAGTTAACTTTAGCTGTTTTTGTTCACGGACAGTTCAGACCCGGACTGTGCTTTTCATATAACAATGTATCCACCGGTCTGATTAAAGATAAAGGTGTTATTGCAGCCGATTACTTAGAGTGGTGTTAGGTCTAGAAAAGTAGAGTACAGAGAGGAGTAAGCACTGTTGAGATGGTGAAGATACAGTATAAAGTCTGCAAAACAAACTGTGCAAATAGCTACTGCATACAGGAAAATATGTCTTGAATCAACTACTAGTATATGCAGATACTGAGCCAATTGGCTAACACATTAGTAAGAAGGGACCTCACCTGACAGGTATGCAGTCGTAGATAAAAATATAGCAAGCAGCACTCTGTCCTGGGTCTGTAACGTGAGTCTATGCACCACTTACACCACAATTATATAGATATAATTAGACAGCAGTATAAGCTGTCTACGCACAACAAATGTACAGGAATAATATTAGCTAACAAGGTGTAACTATGCAAATAGCACATACAAATATACTAAATAACTTATAGGTTCATAGGTGCATAGGTAGGTACTAGGCTATCTGCCCGAAGGCATTTATAAGCCTAGCCGGAATGTGTTGGCTTTTGCCGCCCCCTTAGATTAGTTCCCTTTGCCTCTGTCCAGCAGAGCCATTGAAGTGATCCCTGGGGTAAATTTTCTGTTTCCCATCCACTCGTCAAGGTTTGCCTTGAAGAGGGTTAGCGAGGAGCTCTGCCTAATGTAGAACTTGGTGCAGGCAAACACATGCTAGCATGCCATAGTAACCTCCAGTAATTCAGTGTAAATCATATTAGATGTCTGTGGAACACAATTCAACATAAATAAGCAAATACAGTTTAAAACACTAACTGGATAGACACTCAGCTCTTCATGGTTCTTTTGAGATTTTTTTAAAATTGTTTCAGGCTTCAAGTTTCTGTTACTTAAGAAGTTAACTTGAGTGTTTTCTGCCATTCCACACAGAGCTATTGGAGAAAGAGCACTGATTAAAACTCTGATCTGTGATATATAACAATAAGTAGACTGTTTTTTGTTTATTTTTACTAGTTATTGGTAATTCTAGATATTTATAGTACTTTTATTGTTGGCTGCATACTGTATTACTGTATTTTACAGCTATCGGCTCACTGTCTGTAGAGTTTTCTGCCTGAAGTGATTTCTGTAGTGCGTTCTGTCTAGAGAGCACCCCGCCCTCCTTCTTGGTATCTTGTCTTTATACCTGCTGGCCTTGCAGTTGCCCTCCCCTATTCAAAACTTGATCTTGGACACTCCTCCCAGTCTAGTGTCATTAGCTCACTCTACCTAATACAGAGAGAACATCTGAGAAGGCCAACCCACTTCGTTTCTTTCCTTCTGTTCCACCTTTTTCCCTTTCTAAAAAAAAAAAAAAATGCCTGAAGCTCCTAGTGTTCTGACTATGCTTCTCAAACATTTTGGAAATATAGAGTATATCTTAGTGCATTTATTAAAACTGCATTTGCCTTAATATTGCTACAACTCAAGTACTCTAGATTGCACTGCATCTGAATTGTTTAGTGTTGTTTTAGCTGCTTTTCTGTATATATAAACTTTTCTGTATATGTAAACTAGCTACTTATTCTACTGTATTCCTGCCTCTTAAATCGTTTTTCAGTTGTGCACTTGCCTTGCTTCATTTTGCAAATTTTGTAGAGTTTTAATTGCATTTACTGTTTAGGGCTACACACTCAAGTGCATTAGCCTTTTCTGTGTTTATTTACTGTATTATTGCATTGTTTAGCCTATTTTAACGAACAATATATATATATATATATATATATATATATATATATATATATATATATATATATATATATATATATATATATGTCGTGTTTGCTCATTTCCTGCCTTTCCTAGCTAGTATAGTCCAGATCCCAGGCTTTGCTGGTTTCATGACTTTATTTTCTGTGTTCAGAGCTATACAGACCTTGCTGTGGTAGAGGGAAGTCCTACTGCTTACCAGTGGGAGTGGTGAGCATTGTACTGTCTATTTAACACTAGAGGGTTGGTTTCCAGCTCTGAAATTGTAATTTTATTAGCCATTTTGGGCTGATTTCTATCCCTTTCAACTTTCTGGCTTAAAAACACGTTTGTGTGTTTTTCACATCATGCAGCACCGCGGGGCCACGGTTAAACTATTCCAGGTGGCAGAAAGTCTACTCTTCAAATTTTCCCTTTGAACTAGCTGGTTTCTCAGTAGTAGCATTAAAATCTGAACCCCTGTGACTAGCACTTGCTCTAGAACCTGCTGGAAAGCACCGGGAAGCCTTAAACTGATACAAGCACTCAACTCTCCTTGTTAATAAGGAGAAATTAATCAAAGACACTAAACTGCCTATAATTGCAAAGTACCTTGCAAAGGTAAGGGAAAACAGCTCTTGTACTTTACAAAAAAAGCACCTAAACAGGCATGTCCAAGGGTCAGCTTCTGGTGATTTCTCCTGTCCACCTGGTTAATCTGGGCATACTGGGGCAATGCAGCAACTGCCTCATGTACACAGACAACCCTCTCCTCCTACCACCCAACACTACAACCTGTGAGAGATGCACTTACATAGCCAAACTGGAAGCAAAGCTCTCTCCAGTCAAGATTGTGCTAGACAGCCAAGAGGAGAAGGTTAACACCTGCACTTCACCTCAAGCAACACATAGCCCTTCAAAACCCATACCATCAACATCCACACATAGCAACACTAAACCAACATATGTGGAGTCCCTTAACATTAACCTGCCCAAGCAACAAGGATCTCTGAAGCTGAAATGCAAACAAACACCAGTCACAACCAAAGTGACACATAGCTCACAACACCAGTGTGCCACCCAACAAAAGCCCCTAAGGCAAGAAAATGTACCCAACACTTTAGTCATAGGTGACTCTACAGTCAGGCACACTGATGTCCCACTCACCAGGCTGAACAAGGAGAAAATTACAGTCAGCTGCCTGTTGGGTGCCAGGATCTGCCACATAACACATGCACTCAAGTCACTCCACTACAAGTACAAATACAACTCTGTCATTGTCCATGTTGGAGTGAATGACTTGAGACGTACCTCCCTGGACTACATGAAAAGAGACATGGAAGAGCTCTCGGATCATGTGGCCTAGGCAGGTATGACCCTAGCCCTGAGTAGCATCCTGCCTTCACCCTGAATAATACCACAGTATAAGGACAAAATGATTGACTTCAACAACTGGCTAAGGTTCTGGTGTCATTCAAAGGGAATTCAGTATCTGTCTGCCTGGGATGACATGATCAACAAACCATAATGCTTTGCCAGAGATGGTCTGTGCCTGTCACCCTGGGATTCAGGTTACTGGCTAAAGCTTTTGCCACCCCTATAGTGCCTTTTTAGGCAAGGTTCAAAGGACAAAACCACCACCATAAAAGATACAAGCATGCAAAATCTGAAGGTAATGATACTTAATGCTAGAAGTCTAAACCTCAAATGCACTCTCTCGAGGCACTTCTAAAAATGGAGAAAATCGATATCTGTGCAGTAACTGAGACCTGGTTCAAAGATCCAGAGAGCATCCCTGCAGTACCAGGCTACAACTCTTACCACACTTTTCGGCCACCAAACCAAGACCCAAACATTAAAGGTGGAGGAGTGTCCATATCCACCATGGATATTCACACCTCCAGGCTCGTTGCCCAACACAGTGCATCTGAAATTCTCCAGGTGCAACTAACACTAGGTAAGACTACAACCCAAATTGTAGCTTGATACAGATCCCCCTCCATGCCCCAAGATTCTCACTACACTTTTCTAAACATACTGGAAAATATTAAGATACAACCAAACACCCTAATACTGGGTGATCTCAACTACCCTGCCATTAACTGGGAAAACTACTCGGGTACCAACACCTTTTCCCAACGATTCTTGGAATTCATAAATTCCAATGCCCTGGATCAACTAATCCATTGTCCCACCAAGGGTTCCAATATCCTAGACCTGGTCATTACCAACATGGGAGACAGATGCTCCACACCAGTGGTCACCCCCTAATTGATCAGGTCTGACCATAAGCTAATCACCCTTGACATCCACATCCCACCCCCACCCCCAGAAAGGAAACCTCTGTAAAAAACTTCTCTAAAGCCAACTTCATGCTACTCAAGTCAGAAGTGACAAACTTCATGACACCCATGCAGACGGGAGCTGAAAGTTCGACTGCTGAATCCACCGCTAAGGAACATCCACTCGTGCATGAATCATGCCATCCCAAATAGAACCAAGATGCTCTCCTCCAAAAAAAGGAAGCAAATCTGGTGGTCCCCTGCCATAAACAAACTATACAATACGAGGACAAAACTGTTGCAGAAAAGAGGAAAATCCCAGGATACAAAAAACTCCCTTACCAGCCTCAGTATGAAGCTGAGATCCCTCATAAAATCTTCCAAAGCATGTTATGAAAATAAAATTGCTAAAAATTCCAAAGACAACAATAAGGCATTCTATAGTTATGTCAGGAATTTAAATGGCAATGTTCAGATCTGCTCTGAGCTACAAGAGAATGGCATTAAATATACTGATCTCAAGGATATTGCCAATATCCTGGCAGATCAATTTAGTGCCAACTTCACCCCCCTTTCAGCCCCTAAAGGGCCCATCTCAATACCAAAAGATTGGCAAATTCTGGTAATCACAGCCACATAGGTAGAAACCGCACTCTCCAAAGCTAAGAATACAGCATCCATGGGACCAGATGACAACCCGGGCTGTGTACTACATGAACTACAAAACGAACTAGCACCTCACATAAGTGTCATGTTTAATCATAGCCTCACCTCAGGCTTCGTGCCCACTGAGTGATGCACAGCTACAGTTATCCCACTCCACAAAGGGGGATCCAGCTTGGATCCTGGGAACTAAAGTCCCATCAGTCTAATGAGCCTGATCTGCAAGGGCATGGAATGCATTATCATGGAACTTATAAACAAAGACATTGGCAACCTTCAAACACTAGACCCCACTGAGTTTGGGTTCATGAAGGGCCAAGCTTGTCTCTTGAACCTGATTGACTTCTTTGAATCAGTCTCCAAAGCTGTGGATGAGTGTAAAGAGGTCCACACAGCCTATCTGGACCTCACCAAGGCCTTTGCCACCATCCCCCACTCTGGAATCATAGATAAACTTACTAAGCTGGGTATAAATCCCTACATCACTCGATAGGTTGCCAACTGCCTTACTGACAGAACCCAGACTATAAAAGTAGCCGACTCCAAATCCAGCTCCAGACAGGTGACAAGTGGAGTACCTCAGGGTTAATTCCTGGGACCACTCTTGTTTATCATCTACTTCTCTGAAGTACAGGCCAACACTAAGGGACTCTGGCTAACAAAAGTTCACAGATGACTGCAAACTGGGAGCCATTATTGAATCCCCAAATGATGTGGATATTCTACAACAGGGCCTTACAGAAACAGATGCTTGGTCCCAGAGCCATGGGCTCAAGCTTAATGCCAAGAAATGTATCGTTATCCCCTTTGGGAAAAAAACATGTACCCATGAATTACCACATAGGTGGCAGTACACTAAACACTGAAAGTGTGATGAGACACTTAGGGACACAGGTGGACAGTGGTCTAACCTTTGATAACCACAACAGTCAGGAAATCCTTCTATGTGGCACACCTCATTATTAAGGGCTTTTCATCCCAAGAAAAGGAGGTCATCGTCCCTTTGTACTCATCCCTCATTAGACCCATTATAGAGTACAATACCCCATTTGGTATGTACCTCACAAGACATCTGCAACAGCTGGAAAGTCCACAGAAATACCTCACTAAAAGAATCACAGGCCTAAAGCAGATGCCCTATGCTGACCATCTAAAAACACTCCAGCTATACTCTGTGGAATATCGTCTACTCAGAGGTGATCTCTGCTTAACATACAAGGCCATGTCAAACCCAGAGCTGTTGGACATGCTCCACTTAAAGAAATCCCAATACCTCAGAGCCACATGCTCCAGGGATCTAAACCTTGTCATCACAATGAACAAAACATGCTGGAGGGATAGGTTCCTGACCCAGAGACTCCCCATACTCTGGAATAGACTGCCCATACAGGTCAAGCAGAGTAGCTCCTTGGCCCTCTTCAAAAGGAACCTTGACAATTGGATGGGAGATAGGAAATTCACCCGGGGATCACGTCAGTCACCCTGCTAGACGTGGGTCCATGGAAGTAAATATTGTGGGAAGAAATATCCAGGGAATTGCTATGGCTAGGCTTGTATAGGCCCTAGGGCCGATAACCTAGTACCAACCTATGAACTTATAGGACCAGTAGCAGGGTGGTTGTAGTTTTAAAAATTGTGCCTGCCACAGGTAATATTTATTAACCTTGGAATTGGCTTAAGGTAATAAGCAGGGAAGGGGGAAACAGGAGTGGGGGCTGGAAGTTCTTTTGTAATGTTGCTATGGAACCAAGATCCAAGCAAAGGCAAGTTTGTGTGCAGGAAAAACAATCAGAATTGACCAAAAACTGCTGTGAAGTTGTAAATCATTTCTTAACCATTTATCAGGTGGAAAACATTATAACCTTGTATCTGTAGGCTACTGTGCTCTCAATTAAATTAACAAACAGACACAGTATTTGATCAGCGTTTGAAAGACATGCGTGCGTAAGTGGGCGTGCCTTCATTGAAGGTTGAGCATCAAGCTGGCACCTCGGCATTTCGTAAAAGTCTACTGCCAATCATTAGTGGACCGGAGTTCCGCTGTGGCAACCCCTTACCAGGAAAAGCCGAAAGACAAACAAGAACCACACAGTATTTGATCAGTTATGGATAGTATTTGCTAACAGAAGGGAATAAAAGAGAAAATGAAGGTGAGTGTGGGTGGGTGGTGGGGGGGGCTCTGCTTACAAGCCAAAGCAGAGTGCTCTCCAGGGTATAATGAATATTAACTCAAACAGGTAGACACATACACAAAGTTAACTTTAGCTGTTTATGTTTGCAGACAGTTCAGACCCGTACTGCACTTATCATATAACAATATATCCACAATGTATGTAATTTGATTTCTGGTAGGTATAGAATTGCTTTTTATCTGTTGTAATATGCTTTTTAACTTTATTATGGAGTTGTCAGTAATATAATAAGTTGTCTTTAATGTTATTTTTTGCCATTCATTCCATGCTTTATTTCTAAGGGACATTCGTTGCTTCATAGAATGAGCTGGCCATGGGCGTGATCGATTTTGGTTCACTTAGTCTGGGTTGGAGCTACTCTATTAAGTATATCTAAGAATGTGGCATTGAAATATTCGTCTTCATCTAAAGGGTGGGTTTTTAGGGTATCCAGTTAACAGATTTTAGTATACATAAAAAAGATTCTAGATTAAAGTTAGATAAGTTATGTATTTTTTGTAGAAGTGTTTGTTGGGGGTATGTTTAGATATTCTGATGGTGTATGAATTTAGGTGGTCACTTAGTGTGTTGGGGAGAGTACCGGTTTGTGTGAATTTACCACAGTCTTATACTAGGATCCGGTCAAGAATGGATCCTTGGTTGTAGTTTTTGTCATATCCTGTGGGGGACTGTATAATTTGTGTAAAGTTATAGAGGTTACGAGAGTGAGTAGGAGAGACTGATGTAAGATTTAGCCAATTTACATATATAACATGGAATTTATATCATGAAATGTTTTATACAGATAAGTAAAACAGTTTTTTTCTTAGTAACAGTTACTTTTTCCCCTTTCCATTTAGTGTCCTTTCAAACATTAATGACATGAAATGGGATAAATGCTTTTCTGTCCCCCACAAGTTTAACACAATCAACAAAAGTCCAATCTTTCTCAGTCACTTTTTCTCACAAAGCCAATTTTTTAATGTGATTGATGCTTTATAGTCACATATTTATTCACTAATTTCAGTTTTGCTGGTTTTCTTCCTCTTCATCTCCTTCTCCCAAACCCAGACTTTGGTTCAGGTCCAAGGTACTCCAGTTCTTCTGGTCAACTCCTGTGCTTTTTTCTGCCTCTCAAGCATTTTTCTTTGGAACATTGGAAACGGTGGCAAAGTCTCTCTATGAACGTTATTATCGGAAGGATAAGAAGCAGAGTGCCTTTCTGTTTGATAGCTCACTTTTTGTTTGACAGAATTAGGTATTTCCTCCTCAGCCTGTTCTGGATCAAAAAATGACTTGGATTCTCCAGGAAAATATATTCTGAAGACAGTTGGATATAGCAGTTTGAATATTATACCTGTTTCTCGACATTCCCTGATTACTAGAATAAATTTCTTTCTCTTCTGCCTGGTGTACAGTGAATAATCATTTTTGCAAACACTGT
Organism: Protopterus annectens; assembly: GCF_019279795.1. NCBI lineage: Eukaryota > Metazoa > Chordata > Ceratodontiformes > Protopteridae > Protopterus > Protopterus annectens. The sequence continues at coordinate 711,121,380 of NC_056733.1, read as the reverse complement.
ACAGTCTCCACTTTTTAATACTTTGCCTGTCTGCCATAGATTTGTCAGGATCAACTCTTTCTGCTGACATGATTGTATCTTTACTAATGTAGGTCTTGGCTGATTTACTATGTCCAGGTTTAAAGCATACATATAAAGTGCCCTTTCAATTAATAAATCCTGCTGTGTAATACTAGTCCAGTTGCTTATTTGTGCTTTCATAAAATTAATACCATCTGTTCCTTCCAGTTTATCAGGTACAGCAGAAAATCTCAGGTTTTCTGTGTGTGCTGTGTCTGCTAACACTACCATTTTTGAAGCAGTTCTTCTTGAGCAGTCTCATATTAACAGCCTTATCTTCATTTTCAGCTCCAATTTTTGCAGTTTTTATCAGTTCATCTGAACATCTGTTTAAAGCTTCTTCCATTTTTTCCAGCCTTTTATCACGTGAGTCAATATACTTCTGTGTTTCATTTACTGTAATCAACTTTGAGCACAACTGACTTATTTTTTCCTCTACATTAGTGGAAGTCATGTCTTGCACCAAAGCTGGAGACTGAACTGCTTTTTGCTGAACAGCTGCAGGGTTCTTCCCAGACAGTGTTTTCTCTTTACCTTTTCTAGATGATTTTCTTTCAGGCTAAATTTCTTCTTTGCAGACATCCAGGCAGTGTAGTTACTAGTTAGTAACTGAATTTACTAAAACTGGCCTAGTTACTGGCTCTGTGTCTTAGTTTCTTTTTTCACAATGGGAAAGCTGAAATTTAAGTTTTTGATCAATGTGCTACCATCCTGGAAGTCTACACAAGCATTTTTATACAGTAGACAGAGTAAACAAAATGTTGCCAGAGGTTAATCAAAAATGTTGAAGTTGCAATCAGGGCTAGAAAGGAAATTGGTAGCATATTTTTTGGAGATGTTCCAAAAGTATTTACATAATTTAATACAAAATGTCTGAAATCTCAATTGCATTAACATGACCTTCATTACTACTTAAGTTGGGTAGGAAGTTTAGAAGAACCAAGGCAGTTGAAAGCAATAGATGTTCTTTCTTAGTTGCTAAAAAAGTTATTACTAACATATGAACTGCAGAGGAGTGTAAACTACATGAACTAACACATATGGACCTATGAACCTAACAGGTGTCATGAAGGAAATACAATAATTAAAGCTGTAGATGACAAAAAAAGAGTAAATGACATAAGATGAAATACAGTGTGTAGAATAAAATAAGAGTAGAAATTTAAGAACAGGATTTTTAAGAGCCAGATCAAGAACAAGAGACTTCAATACTGCCAATATATAGACATAGATTACAGAAGTTTGCACAGTCCTGAAAAGGAAAAATGAGGATAGGATGAGATAATAGGTGTGAAGTTAAAAAAAATGTGAATCTTGGCTCTGGGATGGATCAGATGTATAACTAACAACAGTATTAAACAACAGGAATAAAAGAATCCCACTTCCAAGATATTACGAAAATATACCATGCGAAAGGATCACACAGTTTTGTATTGTTTACTTGTATTTGAATGACTAAAGTAGATTGGGAAAAAAAAATGTAACTTTAAAACTTTAACAAAAAAAAAATACTCAGTAGTCCAGGCTATAATTCATACCACACCTTTCGGCCACCAAACCCAGACCGAAACACTAAAGGTGGAGGCGTGTCCATATTCATAAAGGATATCCACACCTCCAAGCTCGTTGCTCAGCATAATGCATCCGAGATTATCCAAGTTCAACTAACTCTGGGCAAAACCGCAATCCAGATCGTAGCTTGCTACAGACCCCCCACCATGCCCCAGGATTCCCACTCCTCTTTTCTTGATACACTGGAAAATATTAACGTACAACCCAACACTCTAATAATGGGTGATTTCAACTACCCTACCATTAACTGGGAAAACTGCTCATGTACCAACTCTTTTGCTCAATGTTTTCTGGAAATCATCAATTCCAATGCTTTGGATCAACTTATCCACACCCCCACCAGAGGCATCAATATCCTAGACCTGGTCATCACCAACATGGGTGACTGGTGTTCCACACCAGAGGTCAGCTCCTCGTTGGTCAGATCTGACCACAAGCTAATCACCCAAGACATCCACATCCCGCTCCCACCCCCCATTATGAAAACAACTGTAACAAATTTCTCCAAAGCCAACTTCTGCTTCTTAAGACAGAAGTGGCAAACTTCATGACACCCATGCAGATGGACAATAGAGGTACGACTGCTGAATCCTACACAAATGCACTTTATAAGCACTTACACGAGTGCATGGATCGTGCTATCCCTAACAGAACCAAGATGCTATCCTCCAAAAAAAAGGAAGCCAATCTGGTGGTCTTCTGCCATAAACAAACTTTACAACAGAAGAAAGAAACTATTGCAAAAAAGAGTAAAATCCCATGACTAGAGGAACTCCCTGGTCAGCCTCAGTAAGAAGCTGAGATTCCTCATAAAATCCTCCAAAGCTAGTTATGAAAACAAAATTGCCACTGATTCTAAAGACAACCACAAAGCATTCTATAGCTATGTCAAAAATCTCAATGGCAACACTCAGATCTGCTATGAGTTACAGCACAATGACACTAAATATACAGAACCAACTGATATTGCCAACATCCTGGCAGATAGGTTCAGTGCTAACTTTACCCCCCTCACACCCCCTAAAGGGTCCATCTTTATACCGGAAGAATGCAAAGTTCCTGTAATCACGGCTGCACAGGTAAAAACCTCACTCTCCAAAGCCAAGAACACAGCATCCATGGGACCTGACAACATCCCAGGCTGCCTTCTACATGAACTACAGAATGAACTGGCACCCCACCTAAGTACCATGTTCAATCATAGCCTCACCTCAGGCTTTGTGCCCATTGAATGGCACACCGTGACAGTTATCCCACTCCACAAAGGGGGGGGCCACAACAGACCCCGGGAACTACCGCCCCATTAGCCTGACGAGCCTCGTCTGCAAGGCCATGGAACGTATCATCATGGAACTCATAAACAAAGACATTGGAGATCTCCAAACCCTGGACCTCACACAGTTTGGGTTTGTAAAAGGCAGCTCATGTCTCCGAAACCTGATAGACTTCTTTGAAGTAGTCACCAAAGCCATAGATGAGGGTAAGGTAGTTCACACAGCCTATCTAGATCTCGCCAAGGCGTTCAACACCATCCCCCACTCTCGAATTATAGATAAACTCACTAAACTAGGTATAAATCCCTATGTCACAAGATGGGTTGCCAACTGGCTTACTGAAAGAACCCACACTGTGAAAGTAGCAGATTCCAAATCAGACTTTAGACCAGTGACAAGTGGAGTACCGCAGGGTTTAGTCCTGGGTCCTCTCCTGTTTGGTATCTACTTCTCTGAAGTACAGGCTAACACAGAAGGTCTTTGGCTAACTAAATTCACAGATGACTGCAAATTAGGAGCCATAATTGAAACTCCTAATGATGTGGACATCCTACAAAAGGGCCTCACTGAGACAGATGCCTGGTGTCAAAGACCTAGTCTCAAGCTCAATGCCAAAAAGTGCATTGTCATCCCCTTTGGTAAAAATTCTGTACTCATGAACTATCACATAGGCGGTAGTCTACTTAACACCGAAAGTGTGATAAGAGACCTTGGGACACAGGTGGACAGTAGTCTCTCCTTTGATAATCACATCGCCAAAGTGGTCAGGAAATACTTCTACGTGGCACACCTCATCACAAAAGGTTTCTCATCCAGAAAAAAAGAGGTCATTGTTCCCCTCTACTCATCACTCATTAGACCCATTATAGAGTACAACGCTCCTTTTGGTATGTACCTCACAAGACATCTACAACAACTGGAAAGGCCGCAAAAATACCTCACAAAGAGGATTACTGGCCTCAAACAGATGCCTTACGCAGACCGTCTCAAAAAACTCCAGCTTACTCCGTCACATATCGCCTACTCAGAGGCGTTCTCTGCCTAACATACAAAGCTATGTCAAACCCAGAGCTGTTGGACATGCTCCACTTAAAGAAATCCCAATCCCTCCGAGCTACACGCTCTAGGGACCTAAACCTTGTCACCACAATAAACAGAACATGCTGAAGGGATAGATTCCTGTCACAGAGACTTCCCATACTCTGGAACAGACTACCTATCTATGTCAAACAGAGCTCCTCATTAGTACTCTTCAAGAAAAATCTTGATGATTAGATGGGTAATAGGAAATTCACCCCGGGGATCACTTCTGTGGCTCTGCTTGACAGGGGCACAGGAAAATAATTTTCTTGGGTGGCGAAAGCCAGGGTATATTTTTGGCTAGGCTTGTATAGGCCCTAGGGCCAATAGCCTAGTACCTACCTATGAACCTAAGAAGGGTAGAGGTCTGCAGTACAAACATTATCTAGGGATTCAAAATGAAGGCTATTAGTAGGAATCTTGTTCTTGTAGGTGATGCAAATTACTACAGTTACTTTGTAACCAATGAGGCCATTTTCCTTGTTTTTGGCATGCAGACATACAGTTACAGCAATATTACAGGTTTGTGTTCTCCTGCTTGCAGACTTGTAGTATATAATGAAAGTCTGCACCTCGATTCGACTCAGAGCCACCCATTTCACATATCTTTCTCCACAGGCAAGCAGTGTCAGTAAGTTAGTCATTCCTTCTTGTTCGATCCTGTTAAGCCTAGACCTTAAATACCTGAGCCGAACTTCAGTGTGGTTTATAATTAAAAGACATTTGGCTGAATGCATTTTGGACATTCTGATTAATGATTTTAGCTCGTGTGAATCATATGCACCATGAAGTTTATATTCTGTGTTATAAGGAACTGTCTCCACTCAACCAATTTGTCTTGTCAGCGTTCAGTGGAATTTATTTTGCAAAATCCTTATGGATTTGAAGCACTTCAACAGCCACAGTGATATAGGTAGGAAAGTTGTGGTTATCTGCAAGTTTGAAATGGTAGGGAAACTGCAAACAGGAAAAAAAGATCAGTTTGATGTAATTTCAGAGTTTTAACTGTAGGTGGCGGTCACGTTATTCTTAAAGTGGGTAAAGTGGGAACTGTTAAGTGACTAGGAAACCTTGAGCTCTTCAGGTCATCGCCCTTGGAACAAAAACATACACAATTATGTTTCTTGTTTGAATTTGTTAGCTAAGTAAGATGAGGAGTGAACTCCCAGCTATCAAGCCAAAGAAGAGATGCCACAGTGGCTGTGTTATGTAACAGTTCATTGTTGTAAATCAGGTGCTGTGCTACATTTTTTTCCAGGACATTAGATCCTGCTTATAGATGTCAGGCTCAGAACAGAACTGTGACATTTTAAAGGAATATCATAATTTGTAATCTAAGAGTGGAGAACTGAAATCCTTATTCCATCCAATTTACTCAGTTCAGTGGCAAATTATAACAAGAGTGATTCAGGCGGCCACCTGGGGCACATGGCTGGTCATCCAGTGTACACTGTCCATGCTGCATATTTGCTGACCATTTGTTAAAAAAAAAAACTCTAGAAATGGTCTTGTCCTTAAAGTCCATAAAGAACATTTCATATCCAGAAAAAAAAAAACAAGTTCAGATGCCAGGGTCTGGGGTCAAAAGGGAAGATACATTACAGGTGTGAGGAATGGTGCAGCAGTCAGCCACAGAGATGCTTGCTGTAATGACATTCGTGATGGTATTTGATTTAAAGAAGTGGGGTGCAGATGGGGCAGAGATAATTTTAGGAGCTTTGAATGGCAGTAGAAGGGATACATTACAGAGACTGCGCATGTCAGGATACATTACAGCGAGTGCACATGTCAAGATACATTACAATGAGTGCACATGTCAGCATGCATTACAGCAAGTGTACATGTCAGGATACATTATACCGACTGTGCATGTCAGCATACATTACAGAGCGTGCACACGTCAGGATACATTACAGTGAGTGCACATGTCAGCATACATTACCGTGAGTGCATATGTCAGCATACATTACAGTAAGTGCACATGTCAGCATACATTACAGCAAATGCACATGTTAGCATACATTACAGCGAGTGCATATGTCAGCATATTTTACATCAAGTGCATGTCAGCATACATTTCAGTGAGTGCACATGTCATAGGTTCATAGGTAAGTTCTAGGCTATTGGCCCTAGCACCTACATGAGCCTAGCCAAAAAGGTACCCTGGCTTTCGCCACCCAAGAAAATTATTTTCCTGTGCCCCTATCGAGCAGAGCCACAGAAGTGATCCCCGGGGTGAATTTCCTATTTCCCATCCAATTGTCAAGATTTTTCTTGAAGAGTGCTAATGAGAAGCTTTGTTTGATATAGATAGGTAGTTTGTTCCAGAGTATGGGAAGTCTCTGAGACAGGAATCTATCCCTCCAGCATGTTCTGTTTATTGTGGTGACTAGGTTTAGGTCCCTAGAGCGTGTAGCTCAGAGGGATTGGGATTTCTTTAAGTGGAGCACGTCCAACAGCTCTGGGTTTGACATAGCTTTGTATGTTAGGCAGAGATCACCTCTGAGTAGGTGATATGCAACGGAATAAAGCTGGAATTTTTTTAGATAGTCTGCATAGGGCATCTGTTTGAGGCTGATAATCCTCTTTGTGAGGTATTTCAGTGACCTTTCCAGTTGTTGTAGATGTCTTGTGAGGTACATACCAAAAGGGGTGTTGTACTCTATAATGGGTCTAATGAGTGATGAGTAGAGGGGAATAATGACCTATTTTTTCCTGGATGAGAACCCTTTTGTGATGAGGTGTGCCACATAGAAGGACTTGCTGACTGCTGTAGTGATGTGATTATCAAAGGAGAGGCTACTGTCCACCTGTGTCCCAAGGTCTCTTATCATACTTTTGGTGTTACGTAGACTACCGCCAATGTGGTAGTTCATGGGTACAGAGTTTTTACCAAAGGAGATGGCAATGCACATTTTGGAATTGAGCTTGAGGCCATGGCTTTGACACTAGGAATCCGTCTCAGTGAGGCCCTTTTGTAGGATATCCACATCATTAGGAGTTTTGATTATGGCTTCTAGTTTGCAGTCATCTGCAAACTTCATTAGCCAAAGACCTTCTGTGTTAGCCTGTACTTCAGAGAAATGGATACCAAACAGGAGAGGACCCAGGACTGAACCCTGTGCTACTCCACTTGTCACTGGTCTGAAGTCGTATTTGGATTCTGCTACTTTCACAGTCTGGGTTCTGTCAGTGAGCCAGGTGGCAACCCATCTTGTGACATAGGGATTTATACCTAGTTTAGTGAGTTTATCTATAATTCCAGAGTGGGGGATGGTGTCAAAAGCCTTGGCAAGATCTAGATAGGCTGTGTGAACCATCTTACCCTCGTCTACGGCTTTGGTGACTGCTTCAAAAAATTCTATCAGGTTTAGGAGACATGATCTGCCTTTTACAAACCCAAACTGGGCTGGGTCCAGAGTTTGGAGATTACCAATGTCTTTGTTTATAAGTTCCATGATGATATGTTCCATGGCCTTGTAGACCAGGCTCATCAGGCTAATGGGGCGGTAGTTCCTGGGGTCCGTGGTGGATCCCCCTTTGTGGAGTGAGATAACCATCGCTGTGCACCATTCCGTGGTCACAAAACCTGAGGTGAGGCTATGACTGAACATGGTACTTAGGTGGGGTGCTGGTTTGTTCTGTAGTTCGTGTAGAACGCAGCCTGGGATGTTGTCAGGTCCCATGGATGCTGTGTTCCTGGCTATGTAGAGTGCAATGTTTACCTGTGCAGCTGTGATTACAGGAACTTTGCATTCTTCCGGTATAGAGATGGGCCCTTCAGGGTGTGAGAGGGGGGTAAAGCTAGCACTGAATCTATCTGCCAAGATGTTGGCAATATCGGTTGATTCTGTATATTTAGTGCCATTGTGCTGTAACTCAGAGCAGATCTGACTGTTACCATTGAGGTTCTTGACATAGCTATAGAATGCTTTGTGGTTTTCTTTAGAATCAGTGGCGATTTTGTTTTTGCAACTAGCTTTGGAGGATTTTATGAGGGATCTCAGCTTCTTACTGAGGCTGACCAGGGAGTTCCTCCAATCATGGAATTTTACTCTTTTTTGCAACAGTTTCAGTCTTCTGTTGTAGAGTTTGTTTATGGCAGGGGACCACCAAATTGGCTTCCTTTTTTTGGAGGATAGCATCTTGGTTTTGTTATGGATAGCACGATCCATGCACTCGTGTAACTGTTTATAAAGTGCATTTGTGTAAGATTCAACAGTCGTACCTCTATTGTCCATATGCATGGGTGTCATTAAGTTTGCCACTACTGTCTTAAGAAACGTGAAGTTGGCTTTGGAGAAATTTTTTACAGTGGTTTCCCTAATGGGGAGTGGAGGTGGGATGTGGATGTCTAGGGTGATTAGCTTGTGGTCGGATCTGACCAACGGGGAATTGACCTCTGGTGTGGAACACCTGTCACCCATGTTGGTAATGACCAGGTCTAGGATATTGCTGCTCCTGGTGGAGGTGTGGATAAGCTGATCCAAAGCATTGGAATTTATAAATTCCAGAAAACGTTGGGCAAAAGAGTTGGTACATGAGTAGTTTTCCCAGTTAATGGTGGGGTAGTTGAAATCACCCATTACTAGGGTGTTGGGTTGTACCCTATTATTTTTCAGTGTATCAAGAAATGAGGAGTGTAAATCCTGGGGCATGGTTGTGGATCTGTAGCAAGCTACAATTTGGATTGCGGTCTTGTCCAGAGTTAGTTGCACTTGGATAATCTCGGATGCATTATGCTGAGCAACTAGCCTGGATGTGTGGATATCCTTAATGAATATGGACACGCCTCCACCTTTAGTGTTTTGGTCCAGGTTAAGTGGCCGAAAGGTGTGGTATGAATTATAGCCTGGCAATGCAGGGTTGCTCTCTGGAGCCTTGAACCAGGCCTCTGTCACTGCACAGATGTTGATGTTCTCCATTTTAAGGAGTGCCTCAGCATCAGCATATATTAGAGCAAGTGCACATGTCAGCATAAATTACAGTGAGTGCATATGTCAGCATAAATTACAGTGAGTGCACATCAGCATACATTACAGCGAGTGTACTTCAGCATACATTACACCGAGTGCACGTCAGCATACATTACAGCAAGTACACATGTCAATATACATTACAGCAAGTGCACATGTCAATAGGCATTACAGAGAGTGCACATGTCAGCATACATTACAGCGAGTGTAAGTCAGCATACATTACACCGAGTGCACGTCAGCATACATTACAGCAAGTGCACGTCAGCATACATTACAGCGAGTGTACTTCAGCATACATTACACCGAGTGCACGTCAGCATACATTACAGCGAGTGTACATCAGCATACATTACACTGAGTGCACGTCAGCATACATTACAGCAAGTGCACATCAGCATACATTACAGCAAGTGCACATGTCAATATACATTACAAAGAGTGCACATGTCAGCATACATTACAGTGAGTGCATATGTCAGCATACATTACACTGAGTGAACTGACTGCACATATCAGTCAGGCTGCAGGAGAGCAAGAAGCTTTTTGCTGCAATGATTTTGTCAAATTTGCAAAGTAAGTAAAACAGTAAAAAGGAAATACTGCTGTGCTGTTCCTGTAAAAGGAAAACTTAAAGTGCAAGCCATTGTATTCCTCTGATTCTTTTGTCCTTGCACATTTGCTCACTGTTCAGCAAACCGTGATCTAGCTTAATTTCTAACATGGTTAAAACATGCCACAAAAGAAACAAGAAGTACCTGGAACTGGAGCAGAAATCCAAGCAAAGAACAAACAACTAACTAGGAAGCCAAAGACCACAGCAAATGAATCCAACAATGGTAGAAACCACTCCAATTCACAGTTGTTGCAGAAAGAAACAATCCTTTATTGGTAAAACCACTGCAATTCATGGTTTCTACCATTGTTGGATTTATTTGCTGTTGTCTTTGGCTTCCTGGTCAATGATTAAATGATTATTCACTAAAACATTTTGTGTGAATGATAGGTGTGATGGATAAAGCTTGTCACCACTCCAGGTTGTGTCTGAGAGTGGTCCACTGGAATCAGTCCAGTTTACCATTTTAAAAAATATAAAAAATATTATTGTAATGTTAGCACCTCAACAGGCAGTACATTTGCCTTTAGTGCTGTAAGAACAGAAGGTTGTGGGTTCTATTCCAACCCGAGGTGGGTTGGTTAATTTTCCAGTCTGATACTGCAGTTCAGCATTGAGGTGTGTTGCACTCCTAAGTGTGCTATCCATCAGACGAGATGTAAACTGAGGTGCAGTCTGCCTGAGCTGGTCACTCCTGAGTGTGCCATCCGTCAGATGAGACGTTAGATTGAGGTCCAGTCTGCCTGAGATGTTCACTACTGAGTGTGCCATCCATCAGATGAGCCGTTAAACTGAGGCCCAGTCTGCCTGAGCTGGTTACTCCTGAGTGTGCCATCCATCAGATGAGATGTTAAACTGAGGTCCAGTCTGCCTGAGCTGGTTACTCCTGAGTGTGCCATCCATCAGATGGGATGCTAAACTGAGGTCCAGTCTGCCTGAGCTGTTCATGCCTGAGTGCGCCATCCATCAGATGAGACATTAAACCGGGGTCCAGTTTGCATGAGCAGGTCACCCCTGAGTGTGCCATCCATCAGATGAGACATTAGACTGAGGTCCAGTCTGCCTGAGCTGGTCACTCCTGAGTGTGCCATCCATCAGGTGAGACATTAAACTGGGGTCCAGTTTGCCTGAACAGGTCACTCCTGAGTGTACCATTCATCAGATGAGACATTAGACTGAGGTCCAGTTTGCCTGAGCTTGTCACTCCTGAGTGTGCCATCCATCAGATGAGACGTTAAACTGGGGTCCAGTCTGCCTGAACAGGTCACTCCTGAGTGTGCCATTCATCAGATGAGACATTAGACTGAGGTCCAGTTTGCCTGAGCTGGTCACTCCTGAGTGTGCCATCCATCAGATGAGACATTAAACTGGGGTCCAGTCTGCCTGTGCAGGTCACTCCTGAGTGTGTCATCCATCAGATGAGACATTAGACTGAGGTCCAGTCTGCCTGAGTTGGTCACTCCTAAGTGTGCCATCCATCAGATGAGACGTTAGACTGAGGCCCAGTCTGCCTGAGATGTTCACTCCTGAGTGTGCCATCCATCAGATGAGATGTTAAACTGAGGTCCAGTCTGCCTCAGCTGGTCACTCCTGAGAGTGCCATCCATCAAATGAGACATTAAACTGGGGTCCAGTCTGCCTCTGCTGGTCAGTCCTGAGTGTGCCATCCATCAGATGAGACATTAAACTGGGGTCCAGTCTGCCTATGCAGGTCACTCCTGAGTGTGCCATCCATCAGATGAGACATTAGACTGAGGTCCAGTCTGCCTGAGATGTTCACTCCTGAGTGTGCCATCCATCAGATGAGACATTAAACTGAGGTCCAGTCTGCCTCAGCTGGTCACTCCTGAGTGTGCCATCCATCAGATGAGATGTTAAACTGGGGTTCCGTCTGCCTGAGCAGGTCACTCCTGAGTGTTCCATCCATCGGATGAGACATTAGACTGAGGTCCAGTCTGCCTGAGATGTTCACTCCTAAGCATGCCATCCATCAGATGAGACGTTAAACTGAGGTCCAGTCTGCCTCAGCTGGTCACTCCTGAGAGTGCCATCCATCAAATGAGACATTAAACTGGGGTCCAGTCTGCCTCCGCTGGTCAGTCCTGAGTGTTCCATCCATCAGATGAGACGTTAAACTGAGGTCCAGTCTGCCTCAGCTGGTCACTCCTGAGTGTGCCATCCATCAGATGAGATGTTAAACTGGGGTCCAGTCTGCCTGAGAAGGTTACTCCTGAGTGTGCCATCCATCAGATGAGACATTACACTGAGGTCCGGTCTGCCTGAGCTGGTCACTCCTGAGTGTGCCAGCCATCAGACGAGACATTAAACTGATGTCCACTCTTCCTGAGCTGGTCACTCCTGTGTGTACCATCCAACAGATGAGATGGTAAACTGACGTCCAGTCTGCCTTAGTTGGTGGTAGCTCAGAATGGTGTAAAGGATCCCATAGTGCTTATTGAACTAACCCTGTTGACAAAATGATAAATAAATAAACTTTATGCTGCACATTTTGCAGCAGACTTGACTTCGCACAACCAGCACCTGTTGTGACTACGGTTGCATGTTTTTGCCTAGCTGTTCTGATCAGATTGTTAGAAAGCAGCTGGGGAGTTTATCCTTTACCAGGAAAGGGGGGGGGGGGCAGAACATTTTTGTAACTCCTGTATCTATTCTGCTTTTAGCATGTTTAAATTCTGCAGATTAAAAAAAAAACATTTTGACCACATTTTTGTGTGCCGAAGCAAGATGGGAACATTATTTTACCTGCCAGATATTTTCATTAGTTTATTGAAACTGGTATGATTGCAGATGTTATTAGCATATTGCGTTTAAATTATTGCTTACATGCTTAGCTGTTTACCATTTTTTTAATTCTTAATGCCTTTTACTTATTTTGCTTATTTTTATGATTGCTAAGCAGTTTTGACATCTTACCTTAGTTTCAGAAGATAATGTGGTTTGTTTGTTTGTTTATTTAATATTTTGAGCTATTTATTTTGCTGACGTTCCCAGTTTCTGTCCCTGATTTCAGTTACAGAAGGTTAGTAAGGAACATGTAAATGTCTGATGCCAGATATGGAGAATGTCATTCTTTAAAACACCAGATATAAAATACACCTCTACAGATCTGTAAAGGAGCTGATGTTTTCTTAAGCCATGCAAAAGCAGGATTTGTTGTTACTAAACTTAAACTAAAGCTTTACAACAGGATGTGGGCAATATATTGATCTCTTTTCTGCTCCCCTTAATACTTAAAATCTGGGTATGTATGAATTCTTTTTACCCTCTCCAGGACAAATAAAGGTTCTGGTAGAGCAAGTGCAAAACAAATGCCCTTTCTGATATTTTTCAGCAAAACAGTTGAAAGCAGTTATTGGCTGTTCCCATTAGAAAGTGGTTTAGCATTTTGTAGTTTCTAGATTTTTTGTGACCAAGTATTAGGCATTTTGTAGTTTTTAGATTTATAGTGACAAAGTATTCATGCATTAGAATTCACAAAGTTAAGGTTAAAACCTGAGTCCCCTTTTCATTACTCACATTTCAGTTTTGCTCTGCAGTCTTAGGGGCTTGTCTCTCACTATCTTCACCTATAGAATAAACACTGGTTACCTGAAACGTGACCTTTTTTATTTATCTTTGTTTAACTTGCTGAAGTTAGGGTTGTACAGACAAGTATGAATCAAACAGATTATTTCTGTGAACATTTTGAGGTTTGTCATTCAGCCTATTAATCAAATTAGGCAAAAGGTCATTAAAATATTAATATTAAGACATCATTAGTTATTTTACCTTATCCTTCCCTTCACCCCCACACACTTGTCATGGTGGATTATAATGAATAATGTTCGAGCATTGCTTTTTTATGGTTGAAATGTTCTGAAGTAGTAACTCTGTTATTGGTTAGTACATTTTATTTCATTTTTGCTGAAACAATGCTTGAAAATAACAGGGTTTAAAGTGAAGATGTTGCTTCAGCAAACAGTAAATATAACTGAAAACAATTAGGTTGGTAAATGCCAAAGAACATATGCATTTATGAGCATCCATATGTTAGTACTAGGCTAACTGCCCTAATGAGCCAATTTAAGCCTAGCCAATTACCCCATGTCAGAATCAAACCCTACACCTTGTTTTTCTAAGGTAAGCACCTTAACCATTATCCAAAACAAAAACGACAGAACTAGTAAAAGGCAGTAGTACTGACGAAAGCGCTTAATGTGTTCATATTTGTTTTTATTTGTTAAAGTTTGGCATCAGTAAACTTGATTTTATCGCAGTCTTGTGGTGTTGGACTGTTCCTGCTTCTGCCTTTTACACCTTAACCATTATGCCAACCTATCCTGAAAAACAAATGGGATAAGTGGAGATCCACTGACTGGACCCAAGGCATACTTAATCAGCCACTGACCCTACCTGAGCAGGCCAGTAAGATGTTTGGCCTACAATGTTGACATTGAATATATTTTTCTGATTTTTTTTTTTTTTGCTTCCCCAAAACCTTGCCTGATGTCTCTAGTGCTAACACCTAGTCTCCTCATTCATTGTGGGGTGACAGAAGCCAAGTATCCCAGGCTGGGTGAGAGCCCTATAGTCATAGGTTCATAGATTCATAGGTGTTCACTAGGCTAATGACCACAAGGGGCTTTTTGAATCTCTGACAAGTTCTGATTTCCCTGATAAGTATAACCAGGGGGCTGGGAGATAAACCATTTACGGGTTACCTGTTTGCATTAAAGACATAGGTGCCAAACCTGGGATGAATTTCCTGTTCCCCATCCAATTGTCCAAGTTGCACTTGAATTGGGTTAGGGAGGAACTCTGCTTCACATGGATGGGGAGCCTGTTTCATAGATTCATAGGTGTGTACTAGGCTAATGGCCCTGGAGTCTTTACAAGCCTAGCCCATAGGATTACCCTGACATTGTGCCACCCAAACTTAGTTCCCAGTGCCTCTGTCAAGTAGAGCCACTGGAGTGATCCCCGGGGTGAATTTTCTATTTTCCATCTACTCATCAAGATTTCTCTTGAAGAGGGCCAGTGAGGCGATCCGCTTGATGTGTATGGGAAGTCTATGCCATAGCATGGGGAGTCTCTGGGTTATGAACCTGTCCTTCCAGCTTGTTCTGTTAATTGTGGTAATGAGGTTGAGGCCTCTGGAGCATGTAATGTGGTGGGATTGGGATTTCTTTAGATGTAGCATTTCTGACAGTGCTTGGTCAGACATAACTTTGTAAATCAAGCAGAGATCCCCTCTAAGTAGGCGATATGAGACAGAGAATAGTTGGAGGTTTTTGAGTCTGTCCATACAGGACAAGTGCTTAAGGCCTAAGATCCTCTTTGTGAGATATTTTTGTGGCCTCTCCAGTTGTTGTAGGTGTCTAGTGAGGTACATGCCAAATGGGGAATTGTACTCAATGATTGGCCTAATGGGGGAAGAGTAGAGAGAGACAATGACATCTTTCTTCCTGGATGCAAACCCCTTAGTAATGAGATGTGCCACATAGAAGGATTTTCTGACCACGGTGGCAATGTGGTGGTCAAAAGAGAGGTTACTGTCAACCTGTGTTCCCAGATCTCTTATGATACCTTCTGTGTTCAGTGGACTGCCATCGATGTGGTAATTCATGGGAACTGGGTTTTTCCCAGAGGGGATGACGACACATTTGTTTGCATTGAGCTTAAGGCCATGGTTCTGACACCAGTCATTGGTCTCAGTGAAGCCTTTCTGTAGGATGTCAACATCACTTGGGGAGTTAATTATGGCTCCCAACTTGCAATAGTCTACGAAATTTGTCAGCCAGAGTCCCTTTGTGTTGGCCTGGACTTTAGAGAGGTAGATACCAAACAGGAGAGGACCCAGGGTTGAACTCTGTGGGACTCCACTCGTGACTGGCTGACAGTCAGACTTGGAGTTGGCTACTTTCACACTGTGGGTTCTATCTGTGAGCCAGTTTGCAACCCACCTAGTAATATAGGGGTTGATGCCTAGCTTAGTGAGTTTTTCTATGATTCCTGAGTGGGGGATGGTATCAAATTAAAAAGTCACCCCTGTCAAGCCTCAAACCCAGGACCCTCTTAATTCCAGCATAGTGCATTACCCCACTAGGCCAGACAAGGCATTCTCTGGGATACATACCTACCTCTCCAGTAGGTCATGTTTATATCACAGACAAGGTTTAAGTCTTTAGAATGGGTAATTCTGGTGCTGTTTGTTTTGTGAAAATGCAGGAGGTCTATTTATTCCTGACTGGGAGTCTCAATCAGCACTTCATTCCCTGACAACATATGGGTGGTAGGGAGTGGGTCATCTTGCTGGTCTTGGGAAGCACCCTCCCCTGTCCTCAGTGGAAACACCCCCTCCTCCTTGGCAAATCTGCCAAGACTGATATTGCAATCCCCTAATGGGAAATATGCTTCCACTTGTTGGACTCCCCTTGGCTTACTGCTTCTACTATACACCATGACTACGCAGGCTCGGCTGTCTCCGTCTCCATTACGAACACCTAGTGCTCCTATGTGATGAGCTCAGCCACCTCCCTTCCCCCAGGATGGATTAGCTGACAGTGGCTACTCAGTCCCATCTAATTGGGCTTCTACAGGTGTCTAAGACACTAATCCAACTCAGGCTGCTTATGCTATATCTCTGTATCCAATGGACATTATATATCTTTGTTGTCCACAGAATCTGTATTCACACTATCTGTTGAACTTGCACCATGGAGATTATTCTTCACTTATTTGTTCCTTAAGGTAATGTCATACCTTGTACTGGTTTATGACCATTTGGAACTTGGAAGATAAGGTTATTTACATGATCGTACAGAAAATGCTTATCCTGTCTGAGGAAGCAGTTACATTTCTGATGTTTTCCCTTCATCCTTTTAATCTAAAAAAAATTGCTGCATGAATTTGATCTACATTGAAAATAAATTGTGTTCTTTTTCAGTGTTACATGCAATACAAACCATCTTACAACTATGCATTAAATGTATTGCCTGTATATACTTAACTATGAAATAATAAGATGACAGCTAAACATAAACTTCCAAGGTGGGAGAATTTAAACATTTGACTAAAAATATGTGAAGAGTGTTATGTTTATATTTTTATTCCTTGAAAATGTGAAAAGAAGAGGCCACTAGGTGCAGCATTAAAAAATTAACAGTTTAAAAATAAGAAATGTGAACATTTAGCCTAAAGGGGCAAAATAGCAGTTTAGAGAAATTTTAACCCAGGGAGCTTTTAAGTTCAGCACCACAGTACAAATGGTTTACTGTAACAGGCTGCATGAATATTATGAAAAGTATCATTTATGAAACCTTTTTTTTTCAAAGAACATCAGACACCTTCAAATCTTTAGTGTGTTAAATGACAGAAATCAAGAAAATGGTCCCTTATGCATTAGAATACCAACTATTAGTGAGAAAGGAAATCTGGCCCTCCTGTGCATTTCTTCTCTCACAAGCATTACAGTATTTGGGGCATATAGTCCCTCTGTGGAAACATAACATTCAAATTAAAGGTTTTGACTTCAAAACTGGGTTTCACAAGTCCAAAGCATTTTTTTTGCAAACCATTCTTTAACAGGAAAGGTCATTGAGACCCACGACTCTTCTTACAGTCCCAGAAATTATGTTTGTTGTATGTTTTACTTGTTTTCTTTGCTTCTAAATGGCTTTCAGTAAATGATCAGCTGTTCCTAGTTCCTGTGCTTGTCCACTGGGCCCAGTATACCTGCCTCAGCCTTCCCTGGTTTAAATCCAGACCATGTCCAGGGCCAGAGAGGAGACTGAGGGCCCTAAGGCATTGCCACACTGCTGCCAGGAAGTGTTTTACCCATTTTCCCCAACCCTGTGTGCCCAGTTATACCCAAAGCCATGGATGTCAGGTCAATGCTGATCCTTGTTTCACTTCTGCATCATCACCAACATCATCAACCCCCCCTTTTCCCATTGTCTATATGAGGTCAGGGTGTCGTGTTAACTGTTATCATCTCTCTCAAGTCGATGCCATGTTCCTACCTTCTACACCCATGCCTGACTTTCACAGATCTTCTCTCATGCAATGTAGCCACTTCTTTGCTGGGCGTCTTTGTTTCCTCTTACCTTCTTCCTGTCTGTTCCAAATCTCCTTCACCAGATTGTCTTCTGCTTTTCTGCACTTGTCCAAACCACATCACTTCTGCAGGGGGGACTGATATCAGCAGGACACCATGCCCAGTCTTGGCAGCACAGCATGGTTGTTATTCCAGTCTCCACCAGGGAAATTAAATTACAGGTGCATGCCCCAAGTGGACACACCTCCCTCCTCATCTGTAGTACAGGAGCATTCATCTACCCGCACCAGTATCTCAGACACCTAAAAGCTACCAGTTAAACCCGTGTCACCTGACCAAATTCAGGCTTTATCCATGTAAGCCACACTGATAGCAATGTTTGTTGCATGCTTTTTATTCTCAAACATCTCTAGCCTGAGCCTTAATCCAAATATCTTCATTTAGGTGAAACATCTGCAGACCTCCTACTTCGCCTTCCACCACACTCAGCAGTTTATTGCAGCACTTTCACCCATTTTTTTTCTTCTTCTTAGACATTTTATTTATTTTCTATTTTTACATTGTTCGCAATCCACCATTACTTCAGTAACTGGTTCACTAACATAACAAGAGACTCAGACATCTCAGTGGTAAGCAGGGCAATTGATTTGCAATGAAAATTCAGTTATTCAGACATAGAAGACAGGTATCATTTCAATAAATGAAAAATATTCAGGTTTTATCAGAAATCCTCAGAATTTTCTTTTTTTATTAAGGTGTTGCAACTTGAGAGTTGGTTAGAACATCTATCAAGGATATGGTAGGGGTAGGAGAAATGCCTCCCAGAAAAATAAAAGAATTTTATTTTCAGGGAGGGAGCTTGCCTATTCCTTCAGTGAACTGTATCTTCCATATGCACTACTGAAAGCTCTTGATGCATGGGGTTGGATTCTCTGAAGCTCAAGGAATCTGGCACGTTATGGCAATCTCAGCATGAAATTTGTGGATAACACTGTTATTTGCTAATATATGACAAGAAACTCAGAATAACTCAGTGCACAATGGAGTATCACATTTCTAACAGCACACTATAGAAATGTGCAAGTAATCCATAAGTATAAGAAATAATTGTCTAATAATGGTTTTACCTAACAAATGGAAAGAGATCACAAATCAAGAATCCTGATAGTTGTTTAGAAAGGTAAAATCTGTAAAGTAACTTTACAGACAACTAAGGAATGTTACTGACTTCATAGTGATAACCCAAAAAATACAA
The DNA here is from genome assembly GCF_019279795.1 of Protopterus annectens. Taxonomy (NCBI): domain Eukaryota; kingdom Metazoa; phylum Chordata; order Ceratodontiformes; family Protopteridae; genus Protopterus; species Protopterus annectens. The sequence continues at coordinate 711,102,491 of NC_056733.1, read as the reverse complement.
AATGCAAAGTAGCCCAAACTAATGCAGGAGTCTACACAGAAACATATTAGACAATCACAAATATGTCTGTATGCTATCCAGTAACTTATAATATGTACTCCAAAGCTGCAAGGCTATTTGTAATGCATGTATATTCATGTGACATCCCTCCTCAGGGCTAGTGATTAAGGTGTCTCACAGATACCCGTAAGGGACGTTCACTTGGAACAAAAATAGATACACACAGTATTTACAGATGCAGGTCTCTGCACCTATCACAGTTTCCCTTACGAGCACACAGGGAACAGACTCAGCCATGGGGCTTGGTTTCTCTCTCTCTCCTGACCCCAAATATGACTCCCCACTGACACAGCTGTAGGGTTGAGTCCTCAGCTGAGTGTTCCAAGCCAAGTCCTCCACCACCCTCTCTTTGAGACCAGTGGTCTGTGTCCCTGTTCCAAGTAGCTGACACAAAGACACTGAGATTTGATTTTCACACACCTTGGAAGGGCTGGCACAGATCTACTAGCTATGACCCCCCCCCCCAACTAGACTATAAGGTAGATTCACTGCCACCAGCCAGCTACTTTAAGGCTCTTACAAGAGTACCCAGTTATACTGAGTGAAATTAATACTAATACCAATGGTAATGTTGACCAAACAGTAAGGCTTTCAGAAGTAGCCACAGTGTCACCAACTAAATATAAGTACTCTCAAAGGTTAAAATATTCTCTAAAAGACCAGTCACAATGAAAAGTTTAAATATATTTAGTAATAAAAGAACATGAAAATACTGAATAATCTATTTATAAAAAGTACAAGAGTTTCAATCATAGGAAATATTAAAAATAACACAAATGTATAGATTCGCACATATATAGAAAACAGTTCTTAACTAATCTCACTATATTTTCCTGACTGATCTAAAGAATTACTATTCTCTAGTTCACTTACTAGAGCAAAGCAGGATGATGTGGGTGAGTGGTCCTTACTTTGTCAGGTTTCACAAACAGATTACCCTGAGACTTATGTCTCATCTATTATTAATACATCATTTTAGTGCTGGATTTTAGAATGACATCACATACAGCTAGTCATCTGAATCTGGTTCCCACACTACTCCCTTTACTAGAAATTGAACCAGAATTTAGCACATATGTGTTAACATACACACATAGAGCTTTGCTAAGATATGATATAACATCTTGAATCTATAAAACCATTTCAAAACTTCTACCCTTCCAGAGTAGCAATTAGTTTACCCCTAAGGGACAATACAGTAGGATTCCTAGTCCTCGTTTTCACAAACATTTTGTCTCTGGCTGCAATCAGAACTGTAAGATACAATCTTTATGGCCTAAACCAGGTAATTTAATTTCAGACTATTTTTTCAAAGTTAGCTGGACTGAGATTAACCTTATCCCTTCCAGTATCCTTTGTTACAATATATTTATTTCAACAGTTACAGTACAGTCTGACATACATGTGTATTTATTTTCTGTCCAGCAGGACCCACTATTGGTACATTTTTAAAACAAGCAGCTTTACAAACTCATTTTAAAACAAGCACTTGTACAAATAAATCTGATATACAAATGCCATATAATTCTTTACAAAGCTCCAGCTAGCTATGCTGGCATATGTTACACATCCACTGCCCTGTTTCTCCTAGCATAGCTGGCAATACCTCACATCATCACAATTCCTATCGCTTATTACATTAAAATCAGAGACAACAACGGATATCTACACAATACATGTATCATAAAAAATATTGACTTGAATTTACAGATTCTGATGGAATCTGTAAATTTACTAATAAAAAAAAAATAAAGGCAAAGAGCATTCATGGCCACTTTGCCATAGCTGTCTGTTGCTAACACTGAGTTCAGGACCTTTGTGGCGATAACAAGTAACCCACACACCCAAGGCAAGATGTGAGGTATGGCTGAAGAAGAGGGGCAAACAAGAGGAATGCTGGAATAGGAAAATATGAGGGGAAAGTCAGAGTGGCATGGGCAATGTTTTTTTTTTTGGTGTGAATAGGCCACATTTTTTATTTTTTTTAAAGAATGGAAGGAACGGTAAACACAGGGAGTGAGAAGGTGAAGGTAAGCACAGCAGGTGTACCCATAGAACAAATAGCACAACACAAGAAAGACAACGGGTGGGGACAGGTAAGTTACATAGATATCACATTACACAATATGGGCAATGGAAAATTGGCAAACAGGGTGGGTATGCACTCCAGCCATGGTGAAATGCAGAAACAAAGTCTACCCATGTACTATCATGTTAGCACATGTTGCAAAATGTGTGACTGGATGTGTATGACCAATGGTACATGTGTGCTCCAGGGTAATACAGTACAATTAAGTACAATCACAATACACATTGGATAAGTATACACATGTCCAAATAGTCCATCAGCAGTGCAGGTGTTAGCCAATCCACATCATAGATGAGCAAATGCAGGTCAAGCAATGTAATATATCTCCAGAGAACAGAACCACACCGACGACCGTGCATGTTAAAGGTAAACAAACAAACACACTGCCAAACAGAAGTACAGCAGCAGATTAGCTGAGGGTGATACATACACAAGTAGGTGTGCACAACCAATGTGTGTATGTTGCACACATAGGTTCATAGGTTCATAGGTAGGTACTAGGCTATCTGCCCAAAGGCATTTATAAGCTTAGCTGGAATGTGTTGGCTTTCCCCACCCCCTTAGACTAGTTCCCGGTGCCTCTGTCCAGCAGGGCTATTGAAGTGATCCCTGAGGTAAACTTTCTGTTTCCCATCCACTCATCAAGGTTTATCTTGAAGAGGGTTAGCAAGGAGTTCTGCCTAATGTAGACTGGAATCTTATTCCAGGGCATGGGAAGTCTCTGGGACAGGAATCTATCCCTCCAGCACATCCTATTTATTGTTGTGGAGAGGTTTAGATCCCTGGAGTGTGTGGCTCGAGGGGATAAGGTTTTCTTTAGGTGGAGCATGTCCATCAATTCTGGGTTGGACATGGCCTTGTATGCTAGGCAGAGATCACCTCTGAGTAGGCGGTATGCAACTGAGTACAGCTGGAGTTTCTTCAGTCGAGCTGCATAGGGCATCTGCTTGAGGCCAATGATCCTCTTGGTGAGGTACTTCTGTGGTCTTTCCAGTTGTTGCATGCCATGCCAGTGCAGTGGTGGAGCGGTTTGCATTGTCACTTCACAGCAAGATGTTCTCCAGTTTAATTCTTGGCTGGGATGCCTTCTGTGTGGAGTCTGCATGTCCTCCCTGCATTTGTTTGAATCTCCTCTGGGTGTTCCAGTTTCCTCCCATGTTACAAAAACATGCATCTGGAACATTTTTCCCCAAACCTCTGCTTAAAATTGGCTCATTGCAAGTTGGACTTTCCTAGTAAACAAATGTTAAATAAAGACAATGTCAAAGGCAACACAGGTGTACATGTGTATGTATGTTTGTCAGTAGCATAAATAGAATGCACATGAAATCAAGGTCAGTCCACATACACCAATGACATGTAATATGTTAAAAAATATAACAGGACAGAATAATGATTATAGTAGGTTGTGCACATGAATGTGAAAAAAATACAGTTGGGTAACAGACAAATAGAATACGAACAATGATATATTGCAAGCATTAGCCAAGAGCTTCTGTGCACATGTCCCATGCTGTAAAATGCCCATACATCTGGCATGTGTTCACCATCTCAGATTAATAACTGGCAATGAACAGTAGTTTTGACAAAGGAAACATACCTGCAATAAGCACTAGGGACATATTAAAGTGGTAGGAAGGTGGACATCCTGGGACCACATCATGGTAAAACAGGACACATTAAGGTGACATGATGCAAATGCATGTGTAAAGCACACAGAGTGCTGTAGAAGACACAAAGAAATCTATTTAAACAAATGGAAAATGTATGTCAAATGGACAGATGGACTGCTGATGTAAACAAAACTGGACATGTATAAAAGATACATACACAGTAGTATGCAGTCCTGTCACATCAACATGCATATGTAAGCAATTTAAAAATTTAAATCACATACAAATATATTGTCATACAAATGTCAAATAAATATGTGTGTCACCACACTGCTCATTATGAAGCAGAGAACACTTGTGTGAGCATCATTACAGTGCTGAGTGCTCACTTATCAAAGCTACATATAATCTGTGTTTTTAATTTCTCCAAGTCTTTTGGGTTTCTAATACCATGGCGGGAATGGACCCCATTCCTAAGTCAAAGTACGATTAAAGTTCATGAAATTAGTATTGTTTCACTCTTTGATGTTAGCCAAAAGTGCTCTTCGCAGCACCTGCAATGTGCCCTGTAATGACTCCATCTGCTATTCGTACAGTGTTACATGAATTGGTAACATATCTAAATATGATTGTAAATTCTTTTTTATAAGACCAGTTGCTCCTACTACTACTATTATTGGAACTGTCTGGGTGTCTTTCTTCCACATGGCTCTCATTTTTGCCTGCAGATTGAGGTATTTTTATGACTTTGTGTGTCTCTCTCTCTATGCAAGACACTGTAGTCACTAGGTGTGGCGATTTCAATGATCAATGCTACTTTTGTCTTCTTTTCTTGGACCACCATATCCGGTTTTCTAGCATCTATCTTTTGGACTGTTGCTATTAGGTGATCCCATGTGATGTAAACTTCATCATTTTCTATGATTCTCTGTGGCCCATGTTTCCAGTGTTTTTCAGCCACTTTGATACCATAATGTTTGCACAATCTCCAGTGTAAAAATCTTGCCACATTATTATGCTTTTCAGTATACAGTCCCTCTGCCATTAGAGAATCGAAACCAGCAATAATGTGTGTGACTGTTTCCAATTCGGTTCCACAAAACCTACATATGTCTATTTCTCCCACATGCTCAACTGATTTAGAAAACCAGCATGTACGAAGCCCACTGTCTTGGGCTGCCAATATTAACCTTTCATTTCTTGATGTAAATTCACCTCCCCTTAACCATTCCTGCGTTAGTTCTTGATCAACATGAGGTTCTTCCAGAAGTTTTCTATACTTGCAACTATATTTATATTTTTTCCACATTTTTGCCTTCTCATTTGGTCCTTCACCTTGTATTCTTTCTTTTGTTTTTTAGCACATTCAGTTGCTGCCTGGTTTTTATCCACTTCTGGTTTGATTTCCATTCCTGTTTGATGTTGATATGCTTCTGCTAAATTAAGCAGAAATGTCATCTTAGATTTATTCTCCTCATGTTTCAAAACTTTCACTACATTTGGATCTTGTGAGATCAGTAGATAGTGTGGAGTCCCATGATTGCTGATCTATACATGTAATCAATTTCAAGGTGGCCCATCCCTCCTTCAGAACGGGGAATATATAATCTTGGTATACAATGATTTTTATAAATCATTTGGTGAGCATGAAGCATCCTTCTTGTTTTAATATCCAATCTATCCAACACGTTTTGGGGCCAGGCAATCACTCCAGAACTATAAGTTAGGACAGGAAGAGCAAACTGATTTATAGCTTGGATCTTGTTCCTAGGTGTCAATGCTGTTTTCAGGATTAAGTCTTCTAAAGTACTCCTTACTAAGCTTTATTCACATTTGTTCATGTTTTATTGCTGATCCTTCATCAGTTCCCAAGCATTTATATACCCCCTCTTGCTCAAATTCTTTTATATCACATTTTTGTCCCAAACTGATGTTTTCCTGCTGCTGCAATTTTCCTTTTTTAAAGGTTGCTTTTGCACATTTATCAAGACCAAATGACATTCCAGTATCATCTGAAAATGTTTTGACAACCTGCAGCTGTGCTTTCAATTGCTCATCTGATGAGCTATACAATTTTAAATCATCAACAAAGAGAAGAGAAGAAGTCATTAGACTGTTGTTTTCTAGAAATCAAATTATAGCCATTACCTGAGTTGTTAAGTAAACAGCATAATGGATTAATGGCAAGGCAAAATAGCAACAGTGACAGGGAGTCACCCTAGAATATTCCCCCTTTGGATTTTTATCCCTGGGATAATAATTTGTCCCTTATCATGGCTTAATTGCAAAGTGGTCTGCCACTGTTTCATTGTTACTGTAATGTGATCAATCATTGTAGGATGTACCTTATACATTTTTAAGCACTCTTTTATTCATGAATGTGGGATACCATCAAATGCTTTTTTATAGTCAATCCATGCCATACTTAGATTCTTCCCTTTCTTACAGTTCTCCACTATAACTTTATTTAGCAACAAGTGATTCTTTGTTCCATATGACTTTCTTTTATTGCCCTTTTGTTTTACTGCCATAATTGAGTTTTCTTTTAAATGACTATAAACTCTGTCGATGTCAATCCCCGTGTACAGTTTATACGTCGTTGGAAGACAAGTTATTGGTCTATTATTTTTCGGGTAGCTTGCAGGTTCAGTCTTAAGTAAGAGCATTGTTTTTCCTGTTGTTAACCAGTACGATGTCTGTTTGGGGTGCGCATATAAATAGTTCTTACTCATGGCTAGAGTTAGATACTGCATCTGGCCCTGGAGTTTTCCAAATAGAGGCTTTTCTCAACTTTGTTTCAATCTCTCTGGCTGTTATTTGATCCCATTTCATATCCTGTACCTTTAAACTTCTTATTCTTTCTTTTACTTCTTCTATCCATTTAGCATCTGTGTTATGTTCCACAGTATCTTCATAGATACTTCTCCAAAATGTATCTACTTCCTATTTTTTCGGCAGTCTATCAATTCCTTTTACTTTATTTCCCAATTCTCTATAAAACTTTTTTGGGTCATCAGTAAATTGCTTATTTTGTGCTTTTCCCTTATATTTATCTTTGTATCTTCTGAGTCTTTCTGCCTGTTTTGAAATTTTTGTTTGTTATCTCCAATAGTACATAATAGAGCCTGGTCTGTTCTAATACTGCACACTGCTTTTATCACATCTATCTTTCTTAATATTTTTGTTGAGCTGTTCCCTCTTCTATAATCTTCTAACAATGACACTTCTTGTCTTAGCTGCTTTATAGTTTTCTCTATTCAATATTTCCATGATGGTATTCGCTTTCACCCCCCCCCCTTTTCTGTCGCTACCCTATGTTCCTGTGGTAGAATTTTATCAGTTATTATTTTAGCAGCACAGTAATATATTCTGTTTATTTCTGTTATATTGCATGGATCTCTATGGACAGCCCTAATTACTGTGTTCATTTGTTTTATCAAGCTTCTGACTTCTGGTGTTTTATTAACCTTCTGCAGTCTATTTCTCTCATTGATCTTGATATATCTGTCTTTGCCTATTAAATCAAGCAACTCTTCTCTTAACTCTTTTTCTTCCATACTGAGGGCACATCCCTTGTTTACAGTTTCCTGCAGGCATTCTATGGAAAGTTCTATAACATCTTCCTGTGGCACATTCTCTTCAATTTCATCCTGTGTCATCCGTTGTTCTATCATATGGGAACTCACTGGCCTATCACTCCTCAACATTGACTGCATCAGTTTCCACAGTTTCATGTTCCTTTCCTAACTGTCTAGCTTCAAATGAACTTTTTTACTGGTTTCCTGTGAAAGGCTCCAAAATATCTTGATATGGCACCTGACCTGTTGCTTCCTGTTCCACTGGTTTCCCCTTAATTTGGATACCCATTGCTCTATCCTGTTGTGGTGCTTTTTACATTTGATTTTCTACACTGAATCCTTCTCTTTGCAGCTGTTCCATTACCTTAGTTTCTATTTCTTGACTTCTCCATTATAATCTATTTTTCTACTTTTCCTCTTAGTCTTATTTTTTGTATTGTAAAGTTTTCCATATCTGGATTCCTTTCCCTATGTTTCTCTTCAAATATCTCTGGTGCTGCTCTTTTTATATTAGTTAGTTTTGTTTTCTCCTTTGCATAGATATTACACCATATTAAATCTCTCTTCCTTTCCCCTGTCCATATTTCTTCTTCACGTCTCCTGATCTTCTTGCTTTTCCTTATTCTGGGGACTCACTCCTTCATGCTGTGATGTAGTCTGTTTTAGACCTTTTACATTAAATCCTTCACTTCGCAGGCACTCCATAACTTCAACTTCTATTTCTTTAACTTCTACTTTACTAATCATCTTTTCTACATTAAATCTTTGTGCTTTTAGTCTTTTTATTGTGAAATTTTCCATATCTGGTTGCCTTTGCCTGTATTTTTCTTCGCATATCTTTGAAACTGCCTTTTGTATATTAGTTAACTTGGCTTTCTCTTTTGCATAAATATTACACCATATCAAATCTCTCTTTCTTCCCCATGTCCATATTTCTTTTTTTATACTTTTCAAATATCTCTAGGTTTTGTTGTTTATATTTTCTCACTTCCTCAGAGGCTTCTTTTTCCAAAGAGATAAAAGTTTCTTGATCTATATACTGTTTTTCAAAAATCTGCTGTATTAATGAAAGCACATTTTTATTTGAAGTTTGTGACAGTTTTTCCTGCAGAAGTATTTTTCTTTCCTCTAATTTCTCTCTTAATCGTTTTGTATATCTTGTGTCTGGAAATTCTGGGCTTTTTACATAATCGTAACAATACATAATTTCTTTCTTATCCTCAATAGTCCACTCTGTTGTCTTTATGGCTCTTCTTTGGACAATCAATTTGTGTCGTTTTTGTGGACTACTACTTCCTTCTACAACAGGGGGGCCATCCTCCCCCTGATCCTGGCCTGGCCCCATTGTAGGAGTGTTTCCATATTTTGAGGATTCTACACTGTCATTTTTTCCAGTCCTGGCACCAGTGCGCCTACCAGGGTTGGGCACTTTTTTATCCTGGGTCTTGTGCACCCGGCTATCTTTTTTTATTTTTGATTTGCTTCTGTCCATGATATATGCTATATAAATACAGTCTATATATCAGTGTCGACTTGGTGAGATTTTGTGAAAAACAGGGTCCACCTCGCAAAGATACTCACCAGGACTTGAGGATGAATTCAATTTCAGCACTACTATGCTCCTTTGCTTGCTGACTTTTCATATCTCCATCAGGACCCGATCAGGACCAGTATGCATCTGACTATGTACACACATATGCACAATCATTCTGTAAACAACTATTTGTAGAAGGTGTACACCAATGTCACTACATCATGGGTGCGAAAAGGCTACATACAGCAAATGTTGTAATGTACAATGAAAGACTGTGTAATCTGTAATACTGTGTGCAGATTAATGTTATTTTGCTCTTTGATGCAGTCAGATAAGGAGGACTGCACATAGACAGGATGGAGCTGTCTCTGATTCCACATGACATCAGCATAGCCAAACCATGACACAAACCCACATCATGACAGTGGGACATCATGACTACTGTCATCCAAAACCATGTGGGATGATATGTCTGTATGTTGCACACATCTGATATGGCAAAATAGACATCCAAGTCATATGACACTATTAGTTTTGGACTATGGACAACATGCACTGTCTGTCATTCATCCCAGTAAGACAAATGTTTAAAGGCTGCCTGTTGTGGAACTATCAACAGGTTAACTGCCACTATGCATGGACAGTTTAATGTTTGTGGACAGTGTAATGTCTTAATGTGTGTTATGCACACACTGAAACCACAGTAAATGTTGCATGATAACACATAAGCATGGCAGGTGCATGGTATACATGCGCAAAAGTGCAAATGCAGTCCAATCACTTATATGTCAATCACCATTTTGGCAGCAGAACACAAGTGGAGCACACAGACAATACCTACTGACTGAAGGGACATGCTGATAAGGATCATACTCACGACTGATCTCATGAGCTACCATCCTGAACAAATCCCACATAGCCCGTGCCATCTCATTGAAGAAGGTTCCCATTATGTCCCATACATTTTGTTTGGAACACATCGGTAATGACCTCCCTGATCTCCTCACAAAAATCATCTCTGTCATGGCCATGGGGACATTTTCTCCAGGGTGCAAGCAGGATGGCTCGAGCAGGGGCATGTCCAGGCTCTTTGCTGTTCCCCCCATTGTCACCTTCTTCTTCAGATGATTCGGGCAGTAGCATTGCACATGCAAGTCATCATCCTTGGACTGGTGAATGCCCTTGGGTACAGTGCTCTTTGAAGAATAATTGCAAAACACAAAAGAAAAGAAAACAATGTTTGTCACACAGAACAATCCCATGAAAAACAGAGCACAAAACAATACTGTTATGATGACAATTTGCACAGGAACTTAGATGCAGCCATTATGTTTGCAGACAGAAACAATACTAATGTTGACCTGCAGGGTGTGCTCATTATGAACTGCTGCTATCAAATGGGCACCTAATCAAGTGTCAGCCAATTGAGGCTATAGCAGTGTTTTTACAAACACACACACATGGTGTGTGAGGCAGGTGCAATACCAATGTTGAACTGAAGGCCATGGCAATGTAGACACCCATTCAGTCTGTGAATAGGCAGGCTATGCACAACAGATCAAACATCAGAAAATACAGCCAGACATGCCAAGTGTGCCAAACTATGCATCATAAGCAATAGTCACAATACTTACATGTATATGCATACCATTCACCTTATAACCTGTGTGTCAAATACACATAAACTGTTCTTTATGTTGTGGATGTATTTCTAAAAAAATGTGTGCTGGCAAAATGGATCAAAAATACAAAATTCATCAATGCTATGTTTTATACACAGTTGTAATGACAGCCATCGTTTGCTGATTTCACTTACCTTCCTGATGCATGATGGGTATTCCTGCATACTAATCAATAAACATGTATTTTTTTTCAAAATTGCAGGCCTGAAAACAGTGGAATATGCATTTCAGTTCATAATATACATGAAATATTCAACATACCTCTCTGCCTGCTGCTCTTCAAGCCTGTGCATTTGTTCGAGGCACATCTCTCTGTTTCAACTGCGGTCCTCATTGTCTGAAATAAAAAACAAAATATTTAAAAAATATTAATCATATAACAAGGATAAAACACACCTTGTAGACTGCTATTCTGAAGAACCTTACTTTTAGCACAATACTCAGTTGACATAGCAATATTCAGGTGTTAACAACTTTGAGCACAGACTCAAGGACATAAGATTCAAACCCGGAGACCCAACTTACATCCAAACTCCAAACTTTACACCTCTACCTAATTCATCTTATCTGTAAAAAGCATCTTTTCCAGGCACTGAAAAGTGTAAATGTTGTGATATCATCCTGTTGGGGGATGGTATACTAAGAATGATATGACATCATCCGTGGTGGGGGATGGTTTACTAAGAATGAAATGACATCATCCTGATGGGGATGTTATACTAAGAATGTTATGACATCATCCTGATGGGGATAGTATACTAAGACTAGTATGACATCATCCTGATGGGGGATGGAATACTAAGAATGTTATGACATCATCCTGATGGGGGATGGTATGCTAAGAATGGTATGACATCATCCTGATGGGGTATGGTATACTAAGAATGATATGATATCATCCTGATGGAGGATGGTATACTAAGAATGTTATGACATCATCCCTGGTGGGGGATGGTATGCTAAGAATTAAATGACATCATCCTGATGGGGATGGTATACTAAGACTAGTATGACATCATCCCGATGGGGGATGGAATACTAAGAATGTTATGACATCATCCTGATGGGGGATGGTATGCTAAGAATGGTATGACATCATCCTGATGGAGGATGGTATACTAAGAATGATCTTGGCTTAGGATTGAAAACTATGAACCTGTGCTGCTCACATAGCTAAACTGTTTTCAAATTAAATTTATGTCAGCACTGTGTTCAGAGAAATTAACAGTAATTGAGATAATCCATTCCTTTTACAGTGTGATAGTGACTTGTAACATCCAGCTTGTGTGAACAGAAACATACATGTTGCTGTACATTATGGACACAGAAAGGTATGTGTGAGGACATACTAGTTACATCACTAAAGACATACATCTTCTCTGCCTTTCATTGCAACTGTTAGTAGGCCCATCACTGTCCCTCAGAATTACAGTTTTAGTCTGTTGTACAGCTGACTTCAGTATTTCATAACAAAACAATGCTTTGCAGGATTTTAAACAGAATACAATATTAACCTGCTAAATTCCTCAGACATATAATAGGATTTATCAGTCTACTGGCTCTGCTGTTAAATAACTAATGTTAACAGAATGTTACGGATTATGGATGTATCAGTAGGGATTCAACAAATAAATGAGTTATTTGCAACAACTCTCAAAATATAAATTAATATAAATAAGTGTAAAATGCTTTGCAAAAAGAATGCTATGGATATAGCACATCAGTATAACAGTTTAAGATATATGTGCGTCCCTTTCAAGACTTGAACACACAATGCATAAAATGTAGACACGCTGACCTGCGTCCTTATGAGCTCAACTAACACTCAGCACATGCTACTCATAAACAAACAGGTACTGCTCTTTAAACACCATTGTTCAACAACTGACGTTGTTAGGCCATTACGGATTACAGCATTATTCCTAGAAAACCTAGACCTGTGTGGCATTACCATGCACAATGTAAAATATAATATAAACTATTGCAATATGATTCTTGAAAAAATATTATGGGTGAAGTTAGCCAAGGTAACACTTTTCCTATGTGATTTTGAACCCACAATATGGCAAAATGTAGACATACTGGCCAGTTATTTTACAGGTCAAGCTAAATTATACTAAGGTTTCATTGTAGACAACAGCTACTGCAACTGTTCATTAGAAATCAAAATGCATACAATTTTTATACTTCTGGTAGTGATAACATAACAGCTATCAACACATACATGACAAAATATGTTTAACCAATGTTACGGTCATTAATCTGTACATTAATTAAATGTGTCTGTATACCTGTGTAGGAAGAATGATGTAAGTAAGTTATATACTTATGTATCTTCCACATTGTAACAGTCCAATATGCGATACAGTGAGACTATAATGGAAACTATGAAATGTGTAGTCATCTGTGGCCTAGGCACTATAGGCATCAGGGATGCACGGGGACAGTGGCTATGTGAATTTATGTAGTTAGATGTAGTGAAACATGAACATCTTCAAAGGATAGTTATGGTTATTATTTAATTATTCAATAAGATAACAACATGGCAATCAAACCCACAGTCAAGAGGGCAGTAATTACAAAATACACTGAATTACTCACACAAGCTAATTCCCACAGCAGCTAATAAATGGTTATAAAAATATCTACTATCAAATGCTCAGTCATCCATGGTCTAGGCGCTATAGGCATCAGTGATACACGAACAGTGGTTATGCAAAATTATGCATTTATGTTGTGAAACATGCATATAACGTCAAAGGACATAGTTACTGTTATTAATAAAATTATCCGGTAAAATAACCACATGGATATCAAACTCATAGTCAAGAAGACAGTGAGTACAATATCCACTGAATTACCCCCATGAAGTAACTTATGCAGCAGCTAGAATGCGTTTATAACAAAATGCATATCATATTTACGGGTCGAATAAATATTGGTAATATCCGTAGGAACACTAAAAAATATCTAGAATATTTACTTACTGTAGCAATCTATGTTCGACCCTCCTTTGAAGCCCACCTACATCCTTTCGATGCAGGTCATCATAGCAATGACGAACCTCTACTCCAGTGCAGAAGATCCCCATCCTCCATTGCTGCTCTCCTATGATATGGTGCCACATATTCCTGGGCCTGGCTCTCATCCTCTGCTCCAATCCAGTGTAGACCATCAACATCTGAGTCATCTCCTCGTCAGTCCAGTTGGGCAAACGGACATGTCACAGCCTCCTCAAAGTCACCATCATGATTTGAAAGTCTTTCAAATCTGAAAAGCAGAGAAATGCTGACTGAGGTACCACTCAGTTCACAGTTAGCAGTGATCTGATCAGTAAATGTATCAAAATCAATATTTGAATCTGCCGCTGATGTCATGTTTGTAAGATTATTGGAAGATAATGGGCACGTGCCACATGTGGTACCATTTATCGATACCTATTGTATGTTTGTATGGGACTCCTGTTTTTGTGGCCCAGAACAGCATTTAATGCAGATTTGTGAGCATGGGATTTAAAAAAAATACTTGAATTTTAATTAATCTCATAAATTATGTATGGAGCAAATGCCACTTAATGCTGTGTGAACACAAGGAGCACTTTAGATTTTGTGAGTCTGAGTGTGAAGTACACTGACAATCATCATCATCATCATCATCAACCCCCTTTTTCCCATTTTCTACTTGGGTGGGGTATTGTGCTGTCACCATTTCTCTCGATTCAATGCCATACTCCTGCCTTCTTTGACACTTATGCCTGACTTTCACATATCTTCTGTCACACAATCCATTCACCTCTTTGTGGATGTCCTCGTTTCCTGTCACATTCTTCCTGTCTGTCCCAAATCTTCTTTACCAGATTGTCTTCTGCTTTTCTGCACATGTTCCCGAATCACCTTAAACTGTTCTCTTTGGTCTTTTCTGCAATTGGAGCTACTTTGGCTTCTGCTCTTATGTCCTCATTTCTTCATCTGTCCCACAGTGTGCATCCTACCACCTGCCTCAGGGACTTCATTTCCATCACCACAAGCATTCTCATCTGCTCTGCCTTTACTGCCCAGGTTTCTGTACCATACAGTAGTACTGGTCACACCACAGTTTTGTACACCTTACTTTTCAGCTTCTTTGGCATTCTTCTGTCACAGACTACACCTGAGACTCGTTGCCAGTTGACTGCAGCCCCTCTGATTCTAGCTTTGACTTATTCATTCTGACTTCCCTTCTCCTCAACCACCCCTCCCAGATACTTGAAGCTATTAACTTATTTCACTATCTTCCCTTGTATCTCAATTCTCAGCTTCTTCTGATTTCCCCCATTTGCTGCTATTACCACTGTATTATTTGTACTCAGTTTCTTCCTGTGTGCCATCAGTTTTGCATTCCATTCCCCTATCCTTTGCTGAAGTTCTTGCTCAGAGTCTACCTGTAATGCCACATTGTCTGCATACAGCAACTTTGTTGATGTGTCCCCTCTGACCTATTTGCTAATATAGTCCATCAACAATATGAACAGCAGTGGGGTCAGAACTAAACCCTGATGTACACCCACTCCCACAGGGAACCCCTCTGTGAGACCGAACAGTCTTTATACTTGAGTTATTGGGTCCTTGTATGTAGCCTGCACTAATTGTACCAACATTTCTGTGACTTCAAACCATGGCAGTACTGTCCAAATCAGCTTTCTTGGGACATTGTCATATGCTCTCTTCAAGTCTAAGAATGCCCAGTTAGACCCCCATCTCTTCCTTTCCATCTTTCCCCAAAAGGGGTGCTGCTCTCAACTATC